>NC_040028.1:21040569-21091472 GCF_000972845.2 Larimichthys crocea | reverse complement strand
CCAGAACGGAGTGAAGGAACAAGGCTCTCTCCAGCTCTTCTCATATAGTCAAACCTTGTTTCCCATCAACGCCGAGTACCTGCGAGAAAACAAAGAGGAAGAATAGGTGGTCAAAGAAAGCGTTGTGTTGATAATGCCAGGAATACAGAAAAACACTGAGACGTCCACTGGCTGTTTTACAAGTCACTGTCCTTTTGTGGTTCGGGCCAAGCTACCGGACTGGCAAAGTACTCAAACCTTCTTTGATGGTAATGACGTGGACGTAAGTGTGTTTTTAAAAATCCTTTGCACTTAAATCTTTAATCAAACACAGTCAGATTTAATTAGAAGTTGTCGCTCCTGGCTCTGTTTTCCTAGTCTTCACAATAAAAAAAAGAATCCAGTGCCTGAAAAGCACAAGAGAGGATTATGGAGTCTCGTATTTGTAAGACACACGAGTGCTGAGCTTTCAGACGATAGATAAATGAATTTCCTGCAGCTGCCTCCGCAATAAGTCGCTTTGGGTTGGGAGCTTTTTGATGTGAACAGCAGCAGGAAACTAGTCTGGTGAACAAACATTCATGTTTCCTTGATGTTTTCATGTTTGCCATCATGTTCTGTGAATCCAAAACGTCACAATCAACTAGAGTGGAGATCGACAGGTGGAAAAAAAACCAAAAACACCCGCGACACGAGCTGTGACATCTGATTTTAACATGATTTTTTTCTTCTCCTTCTCCGCCATTTTTACCCGGCTCTTCCTGCCCAGGCGGAGGCTGCTTTCTGAGGGGGTTCACCGAAGAGGTCGTCAGTCGTGAATAGTCACAAATGAAAATCTAATTGGACAAAAGCGTCAGACACAAAGGTTAACATGAAAGCACAGCAAACAAATCAGAATTAAAGAAAGAATTAGAGATCTACGTGTGTAGATCCAATCACAACAGACGTATCTAGACTCGGACTACAGCTCAGTAATGTGTGAATGTATTTCTGTCTGTTCTGATCTGTGTGGTACCAACTGATTATTTCCTGCAAGGGTTTGTGAACTCCGACAGAGAATCAGAACCAGAACCAGCGAGTTAGAAATCTGTGCCGTTAGTTTCGTGATGACGGTGAACGAACCACCCGGCAGTTTGTACCGCGTGCCTTTTGGCGACATCGTGATCCAGAGCTGGAGAAGAAAGTCCAGACTTTTAAAAAATCCAAGTGTCGCAACGGAGCCTCATAAAACTCACACAACACACACACACCCACAACACACACACACACACACATATAAATAAAACTGCCACAGGTTCATTCAAATTCAAATTCATTCAAATGTTTGAACCTCTTCATCTTAACCCTTTAAGTCCCTCAGATGTGGTTGGGAGAGCACAGCAGGTGTAGTCAAGACCAAGACCAGAGATCAAGACCAAGACCAGACCAAGACCAGAGTATCAAGACCAAGACCAGACAGAGAAGAGCCTACTTAACAAATGCAATATTACTGGTGTGGTCGAGTGGTATGAGAATAAAGTATCAGTATTGTACGTCGAACACAGTATGTAACACAACTAAGCGTACAGTCAGAGGTTGATCGGATTTACAGCTCACAGTCTTCTGAGCAGAGTAGGAAACAGTTTCCTGTGTGTGAGAACACTGAGATGTTCCACATTGATGATGGTTATTACCCTGAGCGCCTTCGAATTCAGCTGGATTCTAAAAATGCACTCAGATATAGAGCTGCTCTGTGATTCTCCTCATGTCACAGTGAATGTCTGAACATATCACACTTTAAATGAGTCTGAGGAGACGTTCTACATGAGAGGTCTTCAAAGGACAGAGCTGAACCGAAGAGACGAATGAACTATGACGGTCCAGCCTGGCTCTAAAACCTGGACGTAGTCTCTGAGACGTCCCCGCAGACTGTCTAAAACCTGGACGTAGTCTTTGACGTCCCCGCAACTGTCTAAAACCTGGACGTAGTCCGGAGACGTCCCCGCAGACTGTCTAAACTGGATGTAGTCTCTGGCTCTCCGCAGACTGCTAAACCTGAGTAGTCTCTGAGACGTCCCCGCAGACTGCAAACCTGGATGTAGTCTCGAGACGTCCCGCAAACTGTCTAACCTGGATGTAGTCTCTGAGCGTCCCGCAGACTGCAAAACCTGAAGTAGTCTCGTGACGTCCCCGCAGACTGCTAAAACCTGGACGTCTCTCGTGACGTCCCCCGCAGACTGTCTAAAACCTGGACGTTAGCCTCCGTGACGTCCCCGCAGACTGTCTAAAACCTGGACGTAGTCTCCGTGACGTCCCCGCAGACTGTCTAAAACCTGGACGTAGTCTCCGTGACGTCCGCAGACTGTCTAAAACCTGGACGTAGTCTCCGTGACGTCCCCGCAGACGTCTAAAACCGGACGTAGTCTCCGTGACGTCCCCGCAGACTGTCTAAAACCTGGAGGTAGTCTCCGTGACGTCCCCGCAGACTGTCTAAAACCTGGACGTAGTCTCTGTGACGTCCCCGCAGACGTCAAAACCTGGACGTAGTCTCTGTGATCCCCGCAGACCTGTCTAAAACTGGACGAGTCTCCGTGACGTCCCTGCAGACTGTCTAAAACCTGGACGTAGTCTCCGTGACGTCCCCGCAGACTGTCTAAAACCTGGACGTAGTCTCCGTGACGTCCCCGCAGACTGTCTAAACCTGACGTAGTCTCCGGACGTCCCCGCAGACTGTCTAAAACCGGGACGTAGTCCGTGACGTCCCCGCAGACTGTCTAAAACCGATTGCTCTAATTACCACTAGTGGGAGGTGCTGCGTAATCCAACAATCTGCTGTTATCAACGTAATAATTTTCTTTCTGATCTCGGATCCGGCCTTGTGATGGATTCTGTGGTTGCATGGTCAAGAGCTGAAGGAGATGAACCGTCGTGAACCATAAACTCCAGATGCGTCAGAAAGAGCAGCTGTGTTCATGTTGGGAACAAAGGAGGAAGCAGCTGCTCGCGCGTCTGAAAGCTGCTCAGTAATCAGACTCTTGATTTAATCAGACACAGAAACAGTTTGCAGCAGTTAACACTTTCACACTGACTGAAGCAGCACGTGCTCGTCCTCCAACATATAACGTACAAAGAAGCGTGTGAGGAAGGAGTGAGGAGTGAGTGGACACGGAGTCGAACAACACTCAGACCTCCGTCACAGTGGTCCAGGATCGGAAATAAGTTTGCAGTCTGTCACAGATGACTGCTGCCTGCCTTGAAGACAGCAGAGAGCACATCACATTTTGAAATGATGACGGCTGCAGTGTGTGACATAATCATTTTAAATCATGTGGCATTGAGTCTCGAGGGTCTGTGCGTCCTTTAATCGACATCAGTTCACTGATCACTTCCCGACATGCTGCAAAAGTGACGGTAACCTGAGGAGCTTCAGATGAAGTCCAGACTTTACATTAGAAGAGTTTCTGTCCTTGGACTGTAGATGACCGGTTCAGGACACAGAGGACCATCCAGCATCCATCATGGTCTCAGAAGAGCTCTTTACATCCTCACTTCTTCTTCTTCTTCTGACCTTCATGGTTCTTCCTTTATTATTCGTTCTGATGCATCCATCACTCCTGACGGTGAACAGAAATGCAGACAGAGCACAGCTGATCTTTAATGGTTCAGGAGGTCTCTGAGTCACAGGACGGTGTCGTGCCAGAACTGGAGCCAGGCCATACATCAGTTAGTTAGTCAGCGGAGCATGGACACAATGCAGGAGGAGAGCAAGGGACTCTGACTGCTCCTTGGATCAGAATCTCCCTCCTCCTTGGGCTCTCCCCCCCTCCCTCCCCCTCCTCCTCCTCCTCTCTCCTCCCTCTCTCCTCCTCCCTCTCTCCTCCCTCTCTCCTCCCTCTCTCCTCTCTCCTCCCCCCTCCTCCCTCCCTCCCCCTCCTCCCTCTCTCCTCCCCCTCTCCCTTCCTCCTCCCTCCTTCCCCGCCTCCCCCTTCTCTCCTCCCTCTCTCCTCTCCTCCCCTCTCCTCCCCCTCCTCCCTCACTCCCTCTCTCCTCCCTCTCTCCTCCCGCCTCCCTTCCCTCCCCTCTCTCTCCTCCCTCTCTCCTCCCTCCTCCCTCCTCCCTCTCTCCTCCCTCCCTGCCTCCTTCCTCCTCCCTCTCCTCCCTCCTCCTCCCCCCTCCTCCTCCCTCGCTCCCTCCCTCCCTCCCTCCTCTCCTCCCTCCCTCTCCTCCTCCCCCCTCTCTCCTCCCTCTCTCCTCCCTCCTCCCTCCCGCCTTCTCTCCGCCCTCCCTCCTCCCTCCCTCTCTCCCCCTCCCCCCGCCTCCCTCCTCTCGGTCGGTGTAACTTTCTCCGTCAGTGTCTGTGCGCTCGTGCATGTGATGGGGTTGCAGGTAGATGTAGTTTTTGTTGCGCGTGCTCGGGTCTTTATTAATCACCTCCTCGCGCTCCTCTGCTCATCACTCACGCGCCTGTGTGCGTGCTTTTACGCGGACGTGCGTAATTCTCCTCCGGTCTGTCTGCACTGAGTTTGAAGCGGGAAATCTGTCTGTGAACACGTGGACCGTCTCGTGGACCGTCTCGTGGACCGTCTCGTGGATCTTGCCTCGCGCCTCTCGTGTCTCTCGCGCACAGATCGGGTGTAACATGTTGGCACGGTGCGTCTCCACGGTGCCGCTCCGTCTGCTCCTCATCTGCGCGGCGTTACCGGCGCTGAGCTGTGAGTATGATCAGCTGTCTGTATATTCATGTTCTTTAACCTGACTGAGGAAAAACCATTACCCAGACCACAGACCCGCTGCAGCGGATCTGCATCCACCTCCTCCCCCCTCTCCATCACCACATACATCCACCTGGTGTCAGTCTCCTCCTGGATGGAGGATGTAATTAATTACAGTGCAGTAATTAGTGCTGACAGGTTGTAATCCATCTGTACTCGTTAGAAATAGTCATTGAAGAGGAACACCAACCGTGTGATGGAGGACGCTGGAGGAGTGTGAGGTTCTTTGCAGCCCTCTGAGGAACCTCTGAGGAACCTTTGAGGAACCTCTGAGGAACCTCTGAGGAACCTTTGAGGAACCTCTGAGGAACCTCTGAGGGACCTTTGAGGAACCTCTGAGGAACCTTTGAGGGACCTTTGAGGAACCTCTGAGGAACCTTTGAGGAACCTCTGAGGAACCTCTGAGGAACCTTTTCATCCTCTCGAAGGTTCTCTGTATCGCTGCTTCTGCTTCTTTACGTCCGTCCTTGCAGCCGTGTGACACACAGGAACAGTTTGAACTGGTGTTTGTCTTTATGATCCTGATATTCTGCGTCTGATGAACTGTGCGAGGCTCCTCTACATTAAACTGTGTTGGCTGTGGAGCTGCACTCACACACAGAGGTGTTCAAGATGCTGTAAAATGTTCTTAATATGTAGATGAGGTAACTTATTAACGGCGTCCTGCAGATCATCATGGTCAAACTGCTGATCTTTGAGTGGTCTATGTCCTTTTGATTATTTCAGTTCTGACGTTGATGATGAAGTCATATTTTTCACCGGGTTGTCCATGACCGATGACTTTACACACTCTGAGTTGCTTCCTCTCCTCCTCGCGGTCTTTGTCGAACTGGGAAACCCTTTTCCTGCAGCTCCCAGGTGTACTTATTGTTTACTAGCCCCTCCCCTTACCTCTGAGTGATTCCTGCCTCTTGTAACTTCATCTTTCCTTGACCTTGTGTTTTCCATCGAGCTGTTGAGGGAAGATCATGGAAGCCGATTCTTTGACCATTTCTAATTGTAAAGCCTGATATTCTGCGTCTGTTACCGATGTAACTAACCGGTTTTATTACTGTTAACTAATAAATTCACCTCGTAGAGCTGTTGTATAGAAGAAATATCACTCTTGGCCAGTGTCGTGCTGATATTCAGTATAACAGCACTCCCTCGCGTGCGATATTGCTTTATTATCGCCTGTATCTTGTGCTATATATATGTGATGCTCCAGTATCTGGACTAACAACACTGCCTAAATACAGCCTCTGACTTACTGTTAAAACTAACAAGACTCAAGTGCCGTATGAATATGTAATGTAATGTATCATATCACCAGCGTCGACAGAGTTATGATGAAGTGTTTCTTTACACCTGCTGATGTCGTGTGATGTTGTGTAAGTGAGAGTCCATGTCTGGAGGAGGTTCAGGTGAGGAGCTGGTGTCCCATGTCAAACACTGCTTCGTCCAGATCTAACGGCTTCCGGTCAGTCTTGTAGTACTTTCAGAATAAAGGTCAGAAGTCTCTCCACAATAAACTTGTATGTATCAATGTTACGTCAGGGCGCCGTCCAGACTCGTGTTCTCTGCTCTGTGTGGAATCATTCATCTTCACTGACATGTTCATTTCATGGCTGTTATTGATCTCTCGGCATCAGCAGTTCATGATATTCTGCTTTTCTCTCCATCCTTCGCCTCCACCTCTCTCTCCATCTCCCTCTGACAGATATAAATGAGTCTTTTTTTAAAGCTGTCTTTCATTTTACTCACGAGGTCGCACACTGACCCTTAGTTATCTTTCAGAGCATCTGTATGATAATGGAAGGAATAATACTTTATTATCAGGATATTACAAGGAGAGCATAATCATGTTTCTGGTGGCTGTTCTGATCCTGTTCAAGGGCAGGACCTCAAGGTGGTGAGGAGAGTGTCTGGTTTGGGAAACTCAGAATTGAACCGTGGCTTTTTGCAGACGATGTGGTTCTGTAAACATCAGCACGCACTGGGGCGGTCCGCAGACCACTGAAGCAGTCTGAGGACATGGTTTGGTAGCATCTCCAAACTTCTCACCTTGTACTGTATCATGGAGGGAGCCAGTAATTCCAGAATGACTGATTTATTTCTCATTTACTCTGATTCCCAGTTGTTATTCCCTTGCAGTCACATAGTTTGTTCCACTGAACCTACATTTGAGGATTTTATTGGTCCTGATCTGGAAGTACACTGTAAATCATGGGCTGATTACTTCAGCCGGCTGATTAGATGATGTGGGCTGATTATTCCAATACGGTTCTTGAACTGTGGTTCACAGGCTTTATTTATAGCACAGGGTGGAAACACAATGAGTTTAACATGAAGTATAAGCACACAAAGTGTTGACAGCCATGATATTAAATGACTTTATTGCTTTTAATGGTTTCTGCATTAACACGACGGGACTGTTTCTAAATTTATCAACGCACAAGAAGAAATCCATAAATGAAAAAGTACATGAGCATGGTAGATAAATATACTTTGAAACATTTGACACTTTCTACATTGAAGGTGTGTTTCTGTTTCTGTTAACTACTGTATTTGGGTTTCTTGTTCAGTGTGTAACTTCACTTCCTACTGTTCATGTGTTGTGCGTGATGTGAAGAAGGTGAATGAATGAAAACTTTTTTAGACCTATGGGAACCCGAGGACATCTTCCTCATCACTTTCCTCCTGGAACATTTACAAACTAAGATTTATTTTTGGTCTTGTAATCTTGTTTGTTCGTTGAGATTGGTCGACTGCCGAAGGGTTGTCGACGCTGCTGCTCCTCTACTTATTCTGCCGTTGGGTAGCATGGCGTCATGTGAACACTTCTGAGGGTTCCTGACAGTTTTTCTTGTGCTTGAATCCTTTAACATTGAACACTGTTAGGCACTGACCTGACTGGCACTCCAACCTTCATGGATTAGTTTGACTTGGACGTAGTCTCCGAGACGTCCCCACAGACAGAGACTCTTTAAAAAGACTGATCTATTTCTTTTTGAACTGTTAAATCTCAGGTTAGCTTGCGAATTGAATTATGACATCTGGTAATCCACATTTCATTCTCTTGATTTATTCGTACTAATGTTATCACATTAACGTTGACACATTTCAGTAGACCAAGAGGGGGAATTTCAGTTTCTAGATTAAATTAAATTCTTGTGCTCATGAAAATCCAGACAAACCAGAGCGACGATTGGATTTTTAAAGAACCGTGCTCCACAGACTTCATTAGACAAGGTGACAGAAGCACATCTCCAATAATTACCTGAAACAAACAGCTCTGATTGGGAGTAATTAAGATGCAGAGTGCCAAATGTTCCACATCCTTGTTGGTTTAACTCTAATTTCCCTTCACAGTAAAAGTCTTCATTAAAAAGCCTTTTAATAACTCCATAAAATGAACTCAATCATGGATGTGGATGTAATTAAGTTTTTAGGTTTTAATTATAATAACAGCCTGTTGACTTCGACGATACCTCTGTGATCTCATGATGGACGTGAGCCAGTTCATCTGCTGTACGCCTCCTTTAATCATCAGTGTTATGAGGAACATTAGTTTGCAGTGTGACGCACACTCGCTATTGCTAAGCGTCAATCAATATCCGCATCACGTAGACAGCTCTATGGATGGATGGATGGATGCATGGATGGATGGATGGATGGATGGATGGATGGATGGATGGATGGATGGATGGATGGAAGCTTGTGTGAGTGTTGTGATCACTGTTGAGTGTAATTGTAGCTTTTCATCGCAGATCACAGGAAGAGACCTCTTCAACTCAAACAGGTGCTGAGTGCTTTCACAGGAGGATTTCTCCCAGCGAGTTAAAAGAAACAGAACGATGAATCACAATGTGGCTCACGTTATCTCTGCCCTAACTTCCTGTCAGCCCGAGACTCTCCACCGCCTGAATTATTGTTTTCTCACACTGCAATATGGTGACGTCCCCGCAGACTGTCTAAAACCTGGACGTAGTCTCCGTGACGTCCCCGCAGACTGTCTAAAACCTGGACGTAGTCTCCGTGACGTCCCCGCAGACTGTCTAAAACCTGGACGTAGTCTCCGTGACGTCCCCGCAGACTGTCTAAAACCTGGACGTAGTCTCCGTGACGTCCCCGCAGACTGTCTAAAACCTGGACGTAGTCTCCGTGACGTCCCCGCAGACTGTCTAAAACCTGGACGTAGTCTCCGTGACGTCCCCGCAGACTGTCTAAAACCTGGACGTAGTCTCCGTGACGTCCCCGCAGACTGTCTAAAACCTGGACGTAGTCTCCGTGACGTCCCCGCAGACTGTCTAAAACCTGGACGTAGTCTCCGTGACGTCCCCGCAGACTGTCTAAAACCTGGACGTAGTCTCCGTGACGTCCCCGCAGACTGTCTAAAACCTGGACGTAGTCTCCGTGACGTCCCCGCAGACTGTCTAAAACCTGGACGTAGTCTCCGTGACGTCCCCGCAGACTGTCTAAAACCTGGACGTAGTCTCTGTGACGTCCCCGCAGACTGTCTAAAACCTGGACGTAGTCTCCGTGACGTCCCCGCAGACTGAGATTTATCTATTTCGTTTTGAACGGTTAAATCTAAGGTTAGCTTGCTGAATGGGATTGGCTCCAGCGTCCCTCATGTGTATAAGTGCTTATGGAAAATGGATGAATGGAATCATACTTAGGTCATTTTTTGTCCTTTTGTTAATATCGTCTCTGTGTCTGTCACCTCTGTGCCTTCATCTCTGTTCAGGCGTATTGAAGTTCGTTTGTTGGATGTCAGCTCGCTCCACATTAACACAACAATGAGCGAGAGCCAATGTTCTTTTAAATTGTAAATGACTTTGTTTGTCTCAGGCATGAGCTGTAACTGACACGTTATGTTGTCTGTGAATACATTAGTATTATTATTCTCATTGAATGGAAGTGAAGGTACCTTTGTAACCTCTCAGCTTCTCATCACCTGTTGGCAGTTATCCGTCTGAAACACAAACAGGAAGTCACAGGAAGAAACGGGGCCTGTCGGAGTTTCTCTGGTTCCCTCGACCACGTGTCAAACTCAACGTGTACGATGCAGTGAGCTTTCCACGTCGAGAAAACTTTCCAAAGTTTCCAGACAAACCACGTCTCTACCACTGAGTCCGACTCTGCAGTTTGCTGATGAACCGGGTGATTCACTCCACGATTTGCCGACTTTGCAGCTAAATGAGAAACATCCTCATTAAATACTAAGCATATCTCCACGTTGTTTATTTCTACATTTCCTAAATGTCCTGTGGATGGAACGATAACAGCTACACAGCTATCATCTGTAGTTATACTGAAAGCTCTATCTTCAGTTGGTTGAAAGCTCTGGAAAAGAACAGTGTTCTTCTCGGCGATGAAGTCTGACAATTCAGGGTAATACTGTGAAATAAAGTGTTTCTTTATCTCTCAACAACCACAAGTACTTATGCATCTTTTCATGTGAATGAGGAAGACTATATGGATCATTATGGAGGGCACTGAGAATAAACAGCAGTTCTGAGAGTCTGTCTGCCAGCTCAGAGACTATATTTAAATCCCAGTGTCTGTAACTCGCTCCTGACATCGGCTCACCTGAAACAGCTGATGATTAATGTGCAGGTGATAGAAAAGCAGGCGCCTTGCTCGCTGGATTATTAGTGCAGGTTCATTCACACAGGAAACCGTTTGGGTCACAATGGCCCGGTAATCAGCAGAACATTCTTTACAAAGAGATGAACGAACCAAACAATGATTCACCTGCTGCTTTTGTTGAGTTTCACCCTCTACTCTGTGATAGAACACACACATACAGAAATACACAGAGTACTGAGTACAATGTGTACAATGGAAGTTTGTAGCTAGTAAGTTTGGCTTGTTATCTCGTTTCCATGGAAATAACACAAACTATTTTAGTTCAGCTCAGGGTTGGAATCCGACCTGTGGCTCTTTCTTTACAAATCATCTGATGGGTTTGAAGCCACTGCGGGTGAAAAATATGTTAACGTTAAAGCGTCAATACAAACCAACCCTCTTCAACTACAGACAGCTTGGAGGAAAAGTTTTCACTTCTCTTAATATTTTGCACTTGAAGCCACAAATAAAATAAAGCTGTGTTTGACTCAGTCACGTTGTCACCGCTGCTTGGTACACGCGTGAACGTCAGCAGCAGTCTGATATTCAAACTAAATATTATTATTATTATTATTATTTTACATTTCAGCAAACTCACAGTACTATTAACGTATTTTTATTGTAGTATTTTAGTAGAATTTTATACTTAATTTCAGATTTATAGGTTTTAGTTGACTTTTAACATTTTATTTGTTTTATTGTTGCAGTTTGTTATTTCAGTTTTAATTTTAATTTAACGGTATAACCTAATTTTATCTATTTTCTTTTTTGTTTTATCTGTTTTGCCGGACTCTCTTCAGCGTTGTCTGTTTCTGTTTTTATTCTTCCCTGTGAATCTCGATGTTTTCAGCCGACGTTCACGTTACTTGTTTGTGCGAAACGTTAACGTGACTCGTAATTGCTCGTTACGTGTCTTCGTGTCACGTCTCAGCTGCCGTCAGTGATTGGTCAGCAGAGTTTTAAAGTAGACCATGTGTCTGTCTGGGTGTGATGGAGACTCTGAAGCCTTCGGGTGTTTTCCGTCCTCTTTTTTGGGAGTTGGCGTTCATTTATTGGTTTGTAACTTTTGTTTACATCATTTATTTTTGACGATTTGTCAAACCTCGTTTGGCCTGAAGGTCTCTCGGGCTCCCTCCATCGCACATCATTACATTTCATACGTGTTCCCAAAGTCAATATAAAAAGTGACAAATTCAATTTTCCTCTTCAGTGAGCGCGCCTCCTCCTTATCTCTTATTTCCAGTGTGGCATTGACCATTTTGTCACGGAGCTACTTGCTGCAGAACACTGGGTTCCATTATTAGCCAGACATTTTGATTATACGTTCAATGTAGTTGTATAATCGATTAAAAGATTATTAACTATTTAAGTTAATTACAGTAACACATTTTACGTGAAGGTCCTTGTTGTTTTTTTTCTTTCTTTCTCATTAAATGTGTCCACAGGGGTGCAGCAGAGCTGAGGGCGGTTCACAGTTGGCACAGGTTGCACAGCTCTTATTGGAAGCTCATTAAGCTTGAACTACACCCAGGCAGGTGGCAACCACTTCATCACCTCTGACCGACCCCCTACCTCCAATTAGAGAAAGCCCAGCTTGATTAAGAGCTTCAGAACGTCATGTAGCAGCTCAATGTGCAGTAAATGTACATGATATGATAACACTGTTCCAACATGTAGACGTCCAGGAATAAGAACAGAATGTAAGCACATGATTATGGTCACCATCCATGCTTCAAATGTAGTCACACACAGCACCAACTGTTTCACTGATTCTGGTGAAACTGGATCATATTTTATGGAGGAAATGTTTTCTGGTTTTCCCTCTGATGTCCTCCGGCTGCTCCGCCTCAACTCTCTGTGATTTACAGATGGCAACATCACCCACAATGTATCGCAGCCTGTGAGAGAGCAGACAGTCTCTTCTTTTAAGTTGTTATTATGCAAGGTACCACCACTGTGGTTAGAGCAATACATCACAAGCCAATGCCAAAGACGGTGTGAGCTGTGTAGCCCGATGTGTAATGGTCATGATTGAATAGAGCCATTATGGACGAGTCATTACTTTGACGGATGAAGCGAGTTTAGTAGGGAAGGGGCGATTGTTTCAGCAGGTACAAGATAACTGTTAATATCAAAATCATGACTTGACACAGGAAGTAGAGTTCTGTAGTCGTTTACAGTAGCCAATAGCAATTAGCTAATGTCAGTGTCCAGTCTAACAGTGAACACGGCGACAGAACCTCTGAACCAGCAGTGTCCAGTCTAACAGTGAACACAGCAGCCTACCGAGGTGGTTTTCTGTAAATCACCTCGGTACCGTAACGTTATTCCCTGTTGGTTGCTGTGGAGATTACATGCACGGTTGTTGGGAATGGGGATTAATCGCAGCTTTAGCCTCTGCAGAGATGAATTTATTCAACCTTCTCTTCTCCTGTTCTGCTTCCTGGGCATAATAAGATTTCCAATCCATTTACAACGACAAACCATGTTTGTTAACCAGCTCGGCCAGTGTGACAACTGCTGTGCATGGATCTATTTATGTCTCCTCTTTGTTTTGTTCTCACAGACGAGTCAAAATGAGACGATTTGTTGGAGAAAGATAGTTCTGACGTGAAACCCCCCACATGTGATGAGCCTTTTTGTTGTTGTAGCTGCAGCATGAATCCATCAGGTTTGACACATTTAACTCTTCAGAGACACAGTGAAGCAGGCTATCTTCTTCAGCCTGGACTCTGGACCCCAGCCCGATGGCTTCAAAATACAAACAGGTTCATGGAGCATTCAAAGGTCTAAAGTAATGTGGAACCAGGCGAAGAAGATTTTAAAATCAGTCCAGAAACAAACAGGCGGTCAGTGTGAGGGTGAGCTCTTGCAGTATCATCTGTGACGCTGTACATGTGAGCAGATTTCCCAAACTATTCCTTCACGAGGACACGTTGGTTCAACCCCCCACACCCACCACTATGTTTATCTACTGGAGTAGTGACAGGAAATTGAGCTTCAAGAGTACCCTGCCACACTCCAGACGAATCATGCCATGCAGATCTGCACTAATGAAAGCCTTCACTCGGCTGAAGAATAAATTGTGATTGCATAAAGAGCTGGTGATGTCAGAGCTCCATATGGATGCATCGTCGTCCACGCTGCCTAGTTTCCTCACACTTTGTGTGTGGGCGTGCTAATCAGCATGCTTGAATGTGTCACTTTGCGTCAAACACAGTGTTCATTATTCTCGCTGATATGCTGCAAACGTGTGCCTGCTGTTTCTCTGAATCATTAATCAAATGAGGGAAAACTATTGGCTGATGGTGCGCCAACATGTGACGGAGTTTTAGGCTGAATGAACGATGAAACTGGTTTGTGCATAATTGGCGGCTCCAGGTGGAAGTAATGACGCCCGGGCCGCTCTGAGTGTTGGCGCTCTGGTTGATGTGTTTTCACTAATGCGAGCTCATTCGCTGATAAGTCAAACTTCCTCCCTGAATAGATTTAATGAGCTCGTGTCACTGGAAAAACAAACAGAAGAAACCGTGACAGAGGCTGGAGGGCAGAGTCGCTTCAGACGAGTCCGGACTGATGACAGTCTGCAGAATATCAAGATGATTTCCTCCTGTTGCGTTAGACGCTGAACAGTTTAAAGCTGACTTTTAAAAATTAAATTTAGGAGATTATAACTCATAGGTAGAACTGCAGCGTCCACTCCATCAACTATTACATTAATCTGCAACTATTTTGATAATCGATTCATCGTTTTTAAGAAAAAAAATCTGACTTCAGCGTCTAAAATATGAATATACTGTCCACAACTGAAAGATATTCAGTTGTGGACAAAACAAGACATTTGAGGACATGATGTTGGTCTTTGGGAGACAGTAGTTGAGTTTTCATCGACATATTTTGAAGCTTTTTGAAGGACATATTACAAATGTTCAGAAAAATGTTGATGGAAACACTTTTTTATAAATTCTCTGAGAATTGGCGACACCTGATATTGACTTAATGACAAGTCAAGCCGACACAGGAAGTGCCAAAAACTGCAGTTCCTCAAACGTCCACTTGAGGCTGGATCCAGAAGTAAGTCAGGAAGTGACTAGGTCCAGGTTTTAGACAGTCTGCGGGGACGTCACAGAGACTACGTCCAGGTTTTAGACAGTCTGCGGGGACGTCACGGAGACTACGTCCAGGTTTTAGACAGTCTGCGGGGACGTCACAGAGCTACGTCCAGGTTTTAGACAGTCTGCGGGACGTCACGGCGAACGCCTCCAGGTTTTAGACAGTCTGGCGGGGACGTCACGGAGACACGTCCAGGTTTTAGACAGTCTGGGGACGTCACGGAGACCGACGTTCAGGTTTGTAGACAGTCTGCGGGGACGTCACGGAGACTACGTCCAGGTTTTAGACAGTCTGCGGGGACGTCACGGAGATACTGCTCAGTTTTAGCACGTCTGCGGTGGGAGCACGGTCACGGACTACGTCCAGGTTTTAGCCAGACCCGGTCCAACGGCGGTCTCCTTCGCACTTGAACATAACGTGGTATCATTAACGAGTCTGCCAGCCCTGCTGAACTAATTTGCATGTCAATCACAGGAAAGAGAAAAATAAGAAAGTCTTATTAATATCAGGCGTACATGCGACGGCCGTGGATCAGATGTCATTATCTAGATATATATTCAGAATGTAAATACCCATAAAGATGACGTCTGCGTCAACGCTGGGAGTGCAGGGACCGCTGCCTTTCTTTCATTAAGCGCACTGCTCGTCTGAAGGCTTACACAGTATTAATAATTTAAAATAACGTCTCAGGAATTTGCAGAACCGTGTGTGAAATGTATTTTGTGTCTTTTTTGATTTGATTTCTCCTCGTTAATGTGTCTGTTTATGTCAGACAGCAGCAGCTGATCACTGACTAGTCCGCGCAGCAGCCCCAGAACCAGAACCAAACAGAACCTGCAGCAGCTGATCTCACTGCCTAGTCCAGCAGCAGTCAGCCCCGCTCGGCGTCTGTCTTCAGCCTTTTATTTCACCACTCACCAACCACTAAAAGTCGTCCCACATTTACTCTGTCGGCGGCTCTTGCTCGCTCACTTCTCCTTTCTCTTCTTAGCTTCCCGTCAGCGTCCTCTTTCACTCTCTTCTCCTCTGCCATCATGAGTAGAGCGGCTTAGCCTGGTTACTCCTCTCTTTCCTGGTGTCCATACGCCTGTTTGGTACAAACAACTCCAGTTCGTCAGCTTTGGGCGGTTGAGCTCAGAACAGGGTACCCGTCGCTCTGAGCCTCCGCCAAGCTGACGAACGAGCTATACTAGCAGCTACAGCTGTCAGCAGTTTACTTCACTGTCCATCATAAACTCTGTAAATCACAGAGAGTTGAGGCGGAGCAGCCGGAGGACATCAGAGGGAAAACCAGAAAACATTTCCTCCATAAAATGTTTTCGTCAGCGTCCTCTTCACTCTCTGCTCCTCTGCCATCATGTCCATAGAAGCTGCTGAGCCCTGGTTCATTGCTCTCTTGCCCAGCTCTGGTTCTGGCATGACACTGGCTTCCCCCACTCCCTGGGCCTAAAAACCTTGGTGGTTTAAAACGCCTGAGCTAACATGAGCTAACAGCAGCTACAGTTGTCAGCAGTTTACTTCACTGTCCATCAGGAAACTCTAAATGAAAAGAGAGTTGAGGTGGAGGACATATAGTGGAAAACACGGTTTAAATTGATTTCATGGTAGGAAACGTTGCTTCAGTCAGTAAGTCGGTGTCTTAAAGTCTTCACTGTGTTGCTTTCCTCCACTCATGCCTGTCGGTAATGAGCGACAACATGTAGTCGGTATAACCGCTGAGCTCAGCTTTGAGCTCTTTGTAGTTCCGATCAAACTAACACTAATTGGTGACGGTTTGAGCCGTTTCCTTTCAGTGCATGGTTCTGTACTGGACGTATCACTGAGCCGGCTTCTTTCAAGTTGTCGGTTGATTACACAGTGCAATCAATCAAAGGTTTGCTGCACTGACGCTGAGTCAGAAACCTCCTGCAGGACAAAGCCCACTGTGGCATGAACAAAGACGTCTGGAGAATCTTTTGATAAACTATTCTGTTTTTCCTTTGAATTAAAATTTTATTTCAGCTATCCCTTTAAAAAAAATAAAATAAATGAATATATGAATTTATATGAAATCTAAATTGTACATTTGCTCCATGCTCCAATCAATGTTGCTCCACGCAGCACGTTGTCTGCAGCAGAACATCCAGAAACATGAAACCAGAGGGGAATTCTTCATTCCTTATTCTTTAAATACACCACAGGCTTTCAGCTACCTCCAGAACACCTCTTTAAATGTTTCAAAGAAAAAGGACTTTCATCTTCAGGTGAGTCATTTGGTGCTCAGTGGAGACCATCACAGGTAGTAATTGGTTGCACATGAAAGAAATATCGATGTGTGCACAGTGTGACCTAAATTAGCTCATTGTTTCACCCTCCAGCTCTGCAGAAATGACGCTGTCACCATGGGAGCTGAAATGTACACATCAGTGCTGTGCTGTTCAGATACACTCAGACTGACATTTCAAATTATAATGAGAATAAAAAGTCTGGACAAGTTTCAGAAAAATATTGCTCAACTTGTTGCCACCGTCAGATTTATTTTTAATCTTTCTGGGACTAATTCAAAAGCTGCTGAGCCTTTATAGGATTGTGTTTATTGACTGCTGCTTCTGTCCGACATACAGAGCAGTGACACCTCATGATAGTCTTTTATTAGTTTTATCTTTTTATGACTTTATTCATAGACATAATATCAGTTTCCATTTTTACACAGACGATACTCTGATCTATCTAAGCTGTGACCCTTTGAGAAACTATTGTTCTTCCATTGAATTTAAAGCTGAAGTAATTCTTGTAAATGAATATATTAATTTATGATGTTTATTCATGCCAAACAAATCAATGTCACCCCACTCTGCAGCAGAACATCCAAAAACAGGAGACCAGAGGAGAATTCTCATTCTTTGAATATGCTGCAGGCTTCAACAAACTCCAGCACAGTTTTTAAAATGTTTAAAGAAAACATAAAAAGGACTCAAACACGTTTCATCATTTTTACGCATTCAATACTCAGATCTATCTAAGATAGAAATCTGCCTAAACTGCCTGCAAACTTCTCTGCAGCTAAATGCTGATGAGACATGTTGGTCATAGCAAGATCAAATAATCAAATATCAAATATCAATAACACTTTTGGTTCCCTGTCCCATTCAATAACTCAGCTTTGCAGAAGCTTTGTTACAGAAACAAATCAATGGTTCAGTCCTGCTTTTATCAGAAACACTCCTTCATAACTCATCAGCTTGATTGCTGTAATTCTTTGATTTCTGGCTTCTCTTGTCTCCAGCCCACAAATCTGCTGCCAGGATTTTGCCTCGGACAAAGAAGCATAATCACGTCGCACTGATTCTGGCTTCAGGTTTTTCTGTTCCTGTTCACAGGGATGCTGCGTGGTGCGGGCAACAGATGGTGGCAGAAAAAGATGCATAAATAACTTTTTAGAGAAACACAAACTGACGACATGTTGCGATGATCAGACCTGTCAAATATCTCCACAGTGAGCCTGAACTGTCTCTGAAACTGAGCCTCATCCAGGTGGATTCATGGACTCGACCTGCTGTGTTCTTTCTATTTTAGTTTCTAGTTGGAGTCTGACTGACAGTCTGTGCTGCAAAGTAGAGACATGAAGAAGTTTCCTTTGGTTTGTTTCCGGTTTGAGAGAGCCAACAGTGGTCAAGCGACATTAACAGTGAATGAGAGAGATTGAAAGGGAGCGGCAGTTTTGATTATGGAAGATCAGGGCTGCAAACTCTCTGCTAGTGCCCCTAGGTTTGATCTTTTCATAAGTGGTGTAATATTTTACTTTAATGTGACATCGGTCAAGTGTTTTTTAATTCTTCTACTGCACATTAGAGTTTTTCATAACAAATGTAGGCCCACTGGTTTCCCAATGTATTGAGACCCTCTGATCATGTATCAAAATGATTATTTACCACCCAACCAAGGAGATTGTGTTTGTGTTGTAAGGGTAGTACTAGGCATCTAAAGTGAACTCATTCAGCTCTTAGACGTTTGTACACTGTATCCATAACAACAGCACTGCTGGCAACAACAGCTTGACCTCTGACCTTTGATCTCCTCTTTCTGCTTCAGGTCAAGCCACCAGCGAGCCCGACGAGAACTTACTAATCAAAGGGTCTGGTGGGGTCAGCCTGGGCGGCCTCAAGTCGGTCCTGGAAGACACTGTGGCGCCAGCTTTCGGCGCCACCATCATCATCATCATCACGGTCATCGTGTCTGGCAGCGCCTACCTCTGCTTCCTCAAGTATGTCTGCGGCGGCTGCTGCAAGCCCATGCAGGTGGCCCCGACCGTGGACGTGGACCCCAACAAGGTCGAGGAGCAAGTGTAGCGAGGTGGAGAGGCTGAAAGGGGAAACTCACAGAGTGGATTCAGCTCGCGATGAACGATGCTTTCCATCGGATCGGTGTGACTCTGAACATGTCAAACAACGACCCAGGGATGCTAACTGGAATCGATCTGTCAGTAAGCAGCTCTGTTTCTGGCTGCTGTGGATTTGCAACACTCCTGAACACAAAGTCACAGAGAAGCCTAATCAGATGCTGTTTGTTTGTTTGTTGGTCAAATGAGGTCATCACTGTTGTTCTGGTGAAACTCATCTGTAACATCCTTTCTTCCACAAAATTGATTTTTGTGGTTCTCTGAAGCTTGAACAATCAGGATTTATCTGCAACCCAATGAATCGAGGGCTCAGTCAGCCTTACACTGCAGGGACCACAAATAGTCCAGACCTGCGTTAACCTGTCTACAAGCCATCTCTGTGTGCTCGACAGCAATTCATTGCAGGGTCAAATCAACGTGACCGGGAGGCCAGATGCGGGACAATTTGGCTTGTTTAGCCTGATGAACAGATCCAGCCTGTTTGGTAACAATCAGGATGTCTCAGACAAGGTCAGGAGCACGGAGCGATGATTTAACAGGCTCGGGCAAACCTCAGGAGCTGCAAGACTCCATTACAAAACCCAGCTGACGGGTCTTGAACCAGCCAAACGAGCAGTCCCAGTTCATCACATATTCTCACATAATGACCAAAGGTTGTGTGAAAATACTGAGGAGAGGTGAGAGGTGAGATTACCTGTATTGTAATCCCTCACATCATAAATCCAGCACAATGTTCCTCCATGTTTAACTGCTGTCTCGACAAATTCAGTTTGATGTTCACCAAATGTGGTGGCCTCGGCCGAGCTTGTGAAAGTCATGTGTCATGTGCTTTGAGCTGGTTTGTGACAATTGGGGGCTCAGCTGTGCAGGATTTAGTGGCATCTAATGGTGAAATTACAGATTGCAACCAACTGAAGACCACTTGCCTCACCCTCCTGTTCCAAACATAAAGAAGAAACAAAAAACACAAAAGACTTAAAGTCTATGTAAAGGCAATTCTGAGACTTCTTTCAAAACACATTCAATATGTTGTAAAATAGTCGCTGAAAACAATGAAAAGACTTATATATATATATGATACGATATATCACTGAAATGTGGAGTTAGAGGTTCAAACTGTTTTTCAGTCTCAGGATTTTGTGGGCGGCCCTTAAAGGGTGGCTCGATGACACGCTGAGGCCACCCTGAGCAGAGAGACAGACTCTACATGTTTTTTCACATTAAAAGCCTCCCTATGCTGTGGAAATATACTTTATATCACATTTATCAAGACGACATGTGAGCACTGAGTTTTGAGACGTAATAAAAGCCTGTCTCAAATAAAGGCCCGGTCGTGTTTTAAAGTTACGGTTTTATGAACAAACCTCTTTTCATAGACACAGAAACGTGTCACAGTTTTTTTCACCTCTTCTGTCCTGACACATCAGTGTTAAAGACGTTTGTTTCATCTGGTGGAGAAACTTTGCTGTGGTGCCTTTAGGTGCTGTGGGAACCTGCAGTTTCCAAGACTTGACTGATGAACAATTTTTCTCTTTCTTTTGATTTTTTTTTTTTTTTTTACAGTGTTGTTGGATGTCCACGTGTTAGCGCTGGACGTCTGACGTTAAGTTTACAGAAATGTTGGTTTGACCCCCGGAGCCGGTATTATAATAAGTATAAGTATTTATTGAACGTTAATTGTGAATGTGTGTCTCGTACTTTGTCCTGTGCTCGACTCTGTCGTCTGTACAAAGCTCTGGTTGCCATGTTGTTTTGTGAATTAATACCAGGCAGGTGGAGGGTGACAGAAAATTCATTTATTATCTTTGTTTATTTGGTTCTCAAACGCTCTCGAACAACCCACACTTTTCACAACCATTGTCCTCCTCTGATACAAAGTCATGCTTTCAGTGTTTTCAGTGTTTTCAGGTGTTCTTCATGGTTTTCTAGAGTTTGTCATTTCCTGATAAACCATAAAAAGTTGATGACTCATCCTGCACTCGGGCGTGTAACTCATTTGAAACTGGATCAGATTTTATTCACTGCTTTTCCCTCTGATGTCCTCCGACTGCTCAGCGTCAACTCTCTGTGATTTACCGTCACACTGCCGAGGTGATTTACAGACTTTATGATGGACAGATTGCTAACTAGTAGAAAACCACCTACTGCATTCAGAATACTGCTCACTGCTGGTTCAGAGGTTCATTAGAAGGTAGATGTTGATCTATATATCACAACACATTGTGTAGAGTCCTAAGAAACAACACAGGGACAACATGGAGTACAGACTTCATTACAGACTACAAAAGGAAAAGCAGCAGTGCTGAGATAATGTCTGCATGGCTCTGAATAAGCTTTGAGGACTTACAAAAGGATCGGGACCCCTGCCTGCCATGTGTGCAGATGTGTGCAGACCCTTCCAGAAGATTAGTCCTCGACCACGCACCTGATGGGTTCACACACAGCACTGCGTGGCCTCGTGCTGCTCCAACACTGATCGTAGAATGACTTTGCTGTCCGTGATAATTCTGTGAGACGTTGTGAAAACAACCTAAGACGTTTGTTTCGTTCCTGCCAGCTCTGCAGCCTCTCTCTGAGCCACTTCATTAGGTTACACAAAATCCATTAACACAGGATTTCTGCTGGAGGAAGCATAATTATCCTCAGTGTTCACAGATCAACACCACTTACTGTTCACTTATATGTATGGTTAGATGCTAAACACAAAGGTCCCAGCCGACCGGGTTTGAACCCAGAACCTTGTTGCTATGAGAGCCAACTAATCCACTACCACTGAGTCTGATCCAAAGTGTATTTATATAAAACCTGTATCTAGCAGCAGTGTGATCTTTCTAACCTCGCAAGGCAGCTGGAGTCATCTCCATCTGAACTGCAGTGGTTCAGATCAGTCAGTGGGAACAGTGTAGATGCTGCTAGCGTCAGTTATGGTCCTAGTTTTGTCTCAGAGAAGAGGTAAACCTGGGACAACTGGACTGGACTTGGTTGTAAATCCATGAAATGACAAGGTCCAGTATGGACGGACGGCATTGTCGGTGGGTGGTGGCGTCTCCTCTGTTGACGGATTGTCCAAATGTCCTGTCTTTCCTTGAGTGTCTTCTGTTACTTTACTTCCTGTCTTTGTCTTTTTCCCACTTGATTTCTGTGTCGTCTGTCTTCATTTAGTTAATTAGATCTCTGCTCATAGTGAATCTCAGTTCTGTATTTTTTTATCGTTGGACTTTTTCTACCTTTTCTTCACTCAACCTGCTCGTCTACGTTCAGGTTCTCTTTGTGAACTAACCTTTTATATCACAACTGGAGACATCACATCTGTTCATAGATGTATTCATTCAAGGCTTTTCTGTGCTTCTGTTTGTGACTGTGAAGACCAGCAGTGCACCGTTCTTTGGAGGAAACCCAGCTGATCAGCAGCTAGAAAGAAACAAAAGATTCGGAGATGAATGGGAACAAAGACAAAAGGCGAAGGCTCAGATTATTATTAATATTTAATTTATTGAGCCTGCTGCTGTGTTTGTCTTTGTTGGCAGGGATCATGCTGCTTCCGACGTCATTCAGTCTGATTGACACTAAGTAGCACTATGTATTGTCTTGGAACCTGACAGGCCAGCAGGAAGTTCCTCATAAATCAGAACATTTTTATGCACTGAATGTCGTTAACCTCGAAAGTCAGGCAATTTCTCCACGATCCAACACTTGACAATGACCAATGAGCTCCACAGCTCTGCAACCGTCAGAGCGCTCAGAGCATCCCAGTATTCAAGGGAATTACTGAATATATCAGTGGACATACTGGATGAATCTGCACCACATGATTTATATGATCCTTTAAATGTTTGGGCTCCTGCTGATGTTTTTCCTCTTCTTTCAATCTTTATTCCATCATGTTGATGTCTGTGATTTTATTTTGGTGGGTTTCCACCTGGTTTCCTCTGTAAACACCCACAGAGCGTCCCCGGGTTTTCAGAAGCTGTCAGATTGTGTTCTGAGGGAGATCCTGACCCACCGTGCAGAGTGGAAAGAGACGAAGACATTGTGAGCTCATCATCACATCATCATCATCAGTAAACAGAGGGACTCATCCGGCTCTCACTGCCCAGACCGAGGCTGTTTTCTGGGGGTGGTTCGCTGAAGAGTCGGCACGGAGGACTGACCGAGTAGCAGTGACTTTTCCACTGATATTTGAACCGACTACTACCTAGTACCACATTACTGTCGTTTGTTACAGCAATGTGGGTTGCTGGAAATTTCTTCCTATAATAACCATTAATATACAGAGTGACTTCAGCGGCTCTCACTGACTCGCTTGTGGTGACTTTTACACATACAAATGGCCAAAGTACACAGCTTGAAGCCTGATGTTTAGCTTTGTTTGAGTGCTTGAACAGACAGCCACAGAAATAGAAGTCACATTTCTTCATTTTTGCTGTCAGTGCATGCATTACAGCAGCACCTCTGCACAGATTTCTTTTAATAGAGGTATCTGTACGTGTCGTACAGTCCTTCATATCAGAGGTGTCATTGTGACACAATGTCCCAACCTGGTGTTGGAGATGAGATGCTGTCACTGCTGGCAAGTGAAGGCAAGAACATCCGTGTGACTGACTCATTCGCCATCAATGCCTCTACCCACAGCGTGACAGATCATCGCTATGGAGGAGCACTTCAAGGAGGGTGGTGTTGGTGAAGCAGCGCTGTCAGAAATGTGCAAGGAGCCCAGCTGGCAGCGACCCAAGAGCTCCTCGACATCTTCGGCATCAGCATCGAGCATATTGTCAATGTCGTGTCAGACTTTTGGGCTCGCAAGACTGCACCTGATCTCCACTGAATCACAACCAACTCCCTGCCTTCAGTTTTTCATTTGCGAGAATGAATAAACCCGTTCATGTAACATGCAGGTTCTCAGATGAGCAGGTTGTATTAAAACCAGCAATTACAGTAGAGCATCACAATGCATGAACTGATTGACAGAGCATTTTCATCTGTCTCCCATTCAGGCCTCACCATCTGTTATCATTTATAAACTAGATAACTGATCACATTCACTCGCTGATGCACGCTGACCTTTATAACCTGACAGTTCTCAGTCTTGCTGCTGTGATAGTGAGAACGTATTCACTCCAGTCAGCGCTGTCGGACGCCTCAGCCCCCCCGACGTCCTCCTGCTGCCTCAGTTTGACATGTGGTACCGCTTCAATTAAAATATCCGTGAACTGACGTTATAATTATTGGGTTTAGACGGGAGCATGCAGTGGAGGTAATGAAGCATTTTCCCAGAGCCTTTAGATTTAATTGTGTACATGCCAGTCTAACAGTGAACACAGCAGCCTGTCAGGTGGTTTTCTTGCCGGGTTTGGATCCTGGCATCTCGGGCTGAGTCAGTCCAGTTAGCTACACGGCTGACTGAGCTAAGCACAGTTAGTGCTTCACTCCTGATCAATGTTTACATCATGAAGTCAGATCAACGTCAATACTGAAAACACGACTTTTTGTCAGGACAGAAACATGAAACATCAGCTTTGACTTGTCTTTAATATTTAGCGGAGACTGTGAAAAGTTCAGCTCTGTATATATCAGCTCTGTCAGATGATGTAGAGCATATAGACAATACAATAACATAAATGACTGTGATCGTTATCCTGCCTCATATGAGCATAAACACTTTGTGTTCGGTTACACGAGGTCCCGTGTGGGCCTCGAGGTCCCGTGTGGGCCTTGAGGTCCCGTGTGGGCCTTGAGGTCCTCAGCAGTATTAGTAGTTTGTCTTTGGTTGGGAACAGTAGGTGCCAGTCTATCTCAACACTGTGGTGTCCAGGGTCACAGAGACCTGTTGCTGCCTTCATAGACATAATAGATAGCTTGTTGTTGACGGTCCAATCGGCGTAAACAGACATCTGTGTCTCCAGACTAGAACATGCTGACAATAACACCTCCATGGGTAAAGACATTCTCTGTGACTCATTCTGGGCGTGTAGTATTTGTGCTGTTATCTTGGGGGTTCAACATGTCTGCCCTGAAGAAATATGATATAAAATTTTAATTCACGTTCAATAAATCGAGTCCCCAGTGATCTGTAGCCATGAAGCAACGCATCATTGTGTTTTATTATCATCAAATATGAACTATAGAGTAAGTAAACATCACGTAACAAGATCAGCAGCCCACACAAACACACACAGACACACACAAACACACACAAACACACACAGACACACACTAAAATGGATTTTTTTAATTTTTGAATTTAACTTTACTCTCACCCTGTGTAAATAATTACTCTTCAGTTATCTCCAATAAAACAAAGCAATAGAAGGAGTGTTGTACTAAATATCAGCACGGCTTCTCTTGTCACAGCGTGCTGATATTCAGTATAACGGCACAGCCTTATGATTAAAGGTGGAGCTCTGTCCTCCTCTCAGTGAAGCCGCTGAATTAAATTTGATTTCCCGCTGCGACGCGTCAACATGTCTTCTATGAGGAAAGGCCTTCACACCCTCCTGCAGTCAGACACTAATGGTGCTCAACCAGGCAACGTCAGGGCTTAAGGCGGCATTGTAAATCCAAAGCCTGGTGTATTTCATTCCTCTGTTCCCAGTAGACCTAATTCACAACTCTGCAGACTTTAATTGCCGTCACCTCTGACTGCAGGAGGGAGCGATGGCCTCGGCATGCTGAGGACACTTTGACATGTGACAGGAAAAGCTCAGGTGTAGATGGAATAAACTAATGATGGCTGAATTCAGGATGAGTGTCAGGGTCCTGTGATGTGCTCGCTGCCTCACTGTCATGGACCGAGACATTATGAATGTTCGGAGGAACAGCAGTTTGTGGTGGAGTGTGAGGCTCATATCTCATACTGCATCGTCTTACAGATATCTGTTCATCTAACATTTCGGGCTATTTGGACATAAGAGCATCCAAACTTAGTTTTTACATGAGCTCTCGGTCTTCCAGTCCATCTACGTTCCAACTCTCACCCATGGTTATGAGCTTTGGATAATCACTGAAAGAATGAGATCGCAGATCCAAGAGGCCAAAATGAGCTTCCTCCACCAGGCTCAGCCTTAGAGACGGGCTGAGGAGCTCGGACACCCAGAGGGAGCTCAGAGCTGCTGCTCCTTCACTGGGCGCTGGGCGCCTTCTTGTGGAGGTGTTCAGGGCACGTCTGTACTTGGAGGAGACCCCAGGGCAAACCTAGAACCTGCTGGAGGGACTACATAGTCCATCTATCCCGGGAACACCTCGGGATCCTCCAGGAGGCTGCTGACACCGTGACCCGACCCCAGATAAGTGAAAGAAAATGATGGATGGACAAATCTTAATGTGATTCTGCATCATATTGTTATCCAGAGGCAGCGGTGGGGTGCAGAGTAAATTATATTTCAGTCGGCACTGTCAGCATTACCCACGTGTAAATCTGACCTTCAGTATCTCGTTTGTCAGGATGGTGAAGGCATGAGCCAATTTTCACGAGTGGAGAAAGAAAACACACAGAATTCATAATCACGCAGTTTTCCCACCCGTCTGCATCTCTTCTGTGGCTCATGTTGATTTCATAATTATTTTTATTCCCTGAAGTCAAACAGCAGCAGCAAAAACTGCTGGGTGAGCTAGACATGCAGGCGTGGTGTAGGAGCAGGAGTGGTGTGCATGTCAGTATTTATAACACATGGCATCTTAAAGAATAAGGCATAGATTTAACGTACACCATCAGGACACTCTGTAAATCACAGAGGCACCATCGACCTGATAACGAGTCTTTAAGTGCGATCTTGTTCCAGGTGATATCGCATGTTAGATTAGATTATACTGTATTGTTTTAATTGTACTTTATTGTAAGTGGCATGGTATAAATAATATTGCACATGGTAAATAATCAGAAAGGAAATATAAATACATTTATATAGCCCTGCACACACAAGCACCTCAGGCTCCTTCTTGTAAAGCGCCTGTGTTGTCAGTCAGGAATCTGCAGCTCTGCACCACCTCTATGTCCGATCCCTGGATGTTACCGGTGTGGAGTGAGATGTTCTCCTCCTGAAGTTGACGATCATCTCCTTCGTTTGCTGGTGTTCAGCTCAGAAACACGTCCAACGACGGCTGTGTCATCGGAGGGCTTCTGGATGTGGCAGTGGGTGGTGTTGTCCGAGGTGTAGAGGGTGAAGAGGAAGTCTGAGTCTGTTTCAGCATCAGGAAAGTCTGAGAGGTGCTGCTGTGCTTTTTCTTTGAAACGGTGCTAAACGTTTCCTCTCCCATCACAGATGGTGTCCTTCCACCTTTTATTTGCTGCCTCCAGCTCTTCTATTTATTCTGACAGACTTCTCACCTGGACAAAGACTAGACGGTTTAATGATTTGAAGCTACCCCCCCCAGTCTAAATCAATGTTAACAAGTTTTTCTGAAAAAGCAAATGAGAGGATAACCGAACATTTAGTTCAGTAGAAACTGGTCTGCAAAGCCACAGTCTCCTCACACTGTCCTGGTTTTCTCTGTGTGTGTGTTAAACAGGTAATTGTTCCACCTTGTCTTGTCGTATTGCCTGGAGACGCCGAGCGTCACGGATCTTTTTTCATTTAACACAGTCTGAAATGAATTTTCTCACCCTCGTCGTGTGTGTGTGTGTGTGTGTGTGTGTGTGTGTGTGTGTGTGGTACAAGGACGAGAAAGCCAATTTTCTTTTTCTGGCTGAATTATAAACAGAAGATCGAGTGAGACTGTAAAACGCCTGATTTGACACACAGCAAACATGCCTGCCTTTGTTTTTACATGTCACCTGCAGATATTTGTCAATTAGTTGTCAACTATTTAATTAATCGTCAACTAATTATTTAGTTAATGAGCATTTCTTTAACCCTCTAGACTTCAGAGCACCCATCTTGTTAAAATCATTCCCAGTGAATCAAAACACGTTAAATAAAGGCTGTTAGTGTTCGCCAAAGAGTTGGCATTCGAACTTCTAAGATATATTCTCATATGAATTGAAACAACCTAATACCACAATACTTTTGTTTGTTAGATCAGTGTGGGTTGCTAGAAGTATCATTACGCAATCACCAAGGGACTTACCCGGCTCTCACTGCCCAGATGGAAGCTGTTTTCTGGGGGAGTGTTTGCCGAAGAGTTGGCATGGAGGACTGACTGAATTCATTTTAATGATGTTTGTTCTTATAAAGGAAATATCTCTTTACTTAAGTGCTGTGCTATTTGTCTGTTTTGTTGTCTTGAATCAAACTCTTTCAAATGTTACACATGCCACATATTTAGTAAATCTTTGAAGAGGAAGTTTTAAAATGAAATCAACTTGTGATTGAGTTTCTTTCTGTTTTTGAGCAGAGCAAAACTTCTGTAACTTCTCAAATCTGAACTATTTTTTTTTAGACATTTGAATTCGTCACTTTGGGCTTTAGCAAACAGTGACCAGTGACCAAATAACTCAATTAATCATGAAAATAACAGTTGCAGTCATTACACGGTCCTGGTTGCACATGTTGGCTCACTGTCACACCTTCATGGTTTACGGGGACATGAGTAGAACATCATCAAATACCAGCAACATACATCCAAACAAGTAAAAACTAGACAGAGCTACAAAAGACAAACGTCTTTCTCAGAAACGGCGTTGTCGTCTTCAGTATCAGATTGACGTTGATTGTTCTTCATCATCATGGAGCTGAGCAGCAGTCTCGTGTGCTTCCCTTGTTGCCTCAGCTTTCTGTTGTAACCACAGATTGCTTCATGCTTTTCTTTGCCCACATGGATGGACACGGGACAACTATGGGAACTTATGGAGACCAACTCACTTCTGGAACCAGCTTCAAGTGGCTGATGTTTCAAGAATTAGGTTGTCACTTGGACTTTAAGTAAAGGTTTTTAGAAGCAGCCTTTGTTTTCCTGTTGAGGTCAGGAACAAAGAGCCACCGTCTGTCAAAGCATCATGAGCTAACAGGCTCGGCTAAGCTGACAGGGCACCAACAGAGGCTGTTTCGATTGTTGAGAGAGCAACAGAGTAGATCATCAGAAGAATGAACCTTAAGGAGAGACAGCATTGAAGCAGCATCATAACATCTGCAGCCCAATTCAGCATTTCCCCTGGACACTGCCGTTGCAACAGACTGAGGCTATCTAATGCCAAACAAGGCCAATTAGTCTTTGTACTGAGAATTTATATATAGATATATTATTATATATTTTATTGTTATGCAGCCTCAGGGCTTCCCTCAGGCACAACGATGTGGAAAAACCTACAAAACCTAAAATCTACAGATATACTGAATAATAAATGTGGTGAAAAAATACATTGTTTTGTAACGTTGGTTGGTCCCTGTGGATTGTCAGCACAGCAGAGATTACCGTGCTGTTAGATTTATGATTGATCAATTACCAAAAGAGCTACTGGAACCACTTCAACAAAATACATAATTACAGTGAAATCTATGGTTTTATTTTGGCGGGTTTCCACCTGGTTTCCTTTGTAAATCTTAAAGTCAGATTGTGTTGTGAGTTCATCATCACCATCACCGTCTGCTTTGCAGGACCGACTGGGTTGCAGAGAGTTTTACAGACAATTTCAAAGATCTGTTCTCATAAGTTGTCAAAGACACAACCTTCTACTGCCATACTGTGGTGGGTTGCTTGAAATTTCATCACATAATGACTGTAGACAAACAGAGGGACTTACTCAGGCGGGAGAGTTCACCGTGAGTTTTCTATATGAATTCCAAGAGAATTTCTTATATACTAACGTATACGTTAGTATGCAAGGTGTGAGACACAAGCTGGCTCTCAGCCAACAGATAACCAAGCTGCAGCGATGCATCTGCTCACCCTCACCTTCACCTTCGTTCTCATCTCCTGCTCATCTGACAGCAGCAGGTCGGTGTACCTGCAGCTCTCGACACCTTCCCGCCTCTTCCAGCCGCCTCTGCACATCCTGACTGTGAGGTGAGGTGGTGAGAACAGAGGATTGTGCGATATTTGCTGAGGATTTGTGATTCTTTGTGCATCGCGAAGCAAATTGTTCATATTTACTGCTAAAATGTATGTTTGGGTTCCTGGATTTCAATTCAGAGTCGCAAAACATGGACAGAGACAGAACACATAATGGTGTAATAGTATGTTTGTTTTGTTTCCATCGGAGCGCTGCAGCAGAGGAAACAGTTTGAAATGTAAAAGTGAAAACACTGTTGAATAATGATTCAGTGGCCTGATTCATGTATTCGATCTGACTTTTAGTGGCATTAAGCAGAATACTTTATTTTAGGGAGGTCCAATCCAACCACTAAAAGTCAGTCCCACATTTACTCTTGTCCGGCGGCTTCTTGCTCGCTCACTCTCTCCTTTTCTCTTCTTAGCTTCCTCCGTCAGCGTCCTCTTCACTCTCTTCTCCTCTGCCATCATGTCCATAGAAGCTGCTGAGCCTGGTTACCTCCTCTTCTTCTTCCTGGTCGTCCATAACGCCTGTTGGTACAAACACTCAGTCCGTCAGCTTGGCAGTGAGCTCAGAGCGACGGGTACCCGTCGCTCTGAGCTCACTGCCAAGCTGACGACTGAGGCTTAACACAGCTGTCAGCAGTTTACTTCACTGTCCATCATAAACTCTGTAAATCACAGAGAGTTGAGGCGGAGCAGCCGGAGGACATCAGAGGGAAAACCAGAAAACATTTCCTCCATAAAATGTTTTTGTCAGCGTCCTCTTCACTCTCTGCTCCTCTGCCATCATGTCCGTAGAAGCTGCTGAGCCCTGGTTCATTGCTCTCTTGCCCAGCTCTGGTTCTGGCATGACACTGGCTTCCCCCACTCCCTGGGCCTAAAAACCTTGGTGGTTTAAAACGCCTGAGCTAACATGAGCTAACAGCAGCTACAGTTGTCAGCAGTTTACTTCACTGTCCATCAGGAAACTCTAAATGAAAAGAGAGTTGAGGTGGAGGACATATAGTGGAAAACACGGTTTAAATTGATTTCATGGTAGGAAACGTTGCTTCAGTCAGTAAGTCGGTGTCTTAAAGTCTTCACTGTGTTGCTTTCCTCCACTCATGCCTGTCAATGCCCGTCCTCTTCACTCTCTGCTCCTCTGCCATCATGTGCGTAGATGCCTCTGAGCCTTTGATAACAGACAGTGTGCAACACAACCCAGATATCATGGCAACATTGATTCGATGTTGAAATTCCATCAGAATCATTATTTTTGTTGAGGCTGAATATTCAAGGCTGATAACATTGAATCAATGTTGATAATTCTTTACGTTGTCAAACATTAAATGTTGATTCAGTTGGTTTTCTGTCTGGGAAGCTGGTAGCTTAGAAATCGAGTCTCAAGTTTAAAAGTTTCCATGTAGAAACTTGATCATTTGAAGTTGGAGCCAGTGTATGAAGATCCCTCTTTGCGTCTCCTCGCTCAGCATCAGCAGATGGATGCTTCTTCCACCTTTCATCCCGTACCTCGGTAACGTCTCTGTGATTGGCTGTTGAGGTCGTGTTTTGCTGATTAATTAGCAGATTATATAGGCTTTGCCAGCCAGCTGTGCTGCGGGGAACATCTGAATGCATTGTGCAGATGTGTTTGTCTGTAGGAGGTTTGAATGGAGATTATACCCTGTGTAAATAAAGAAGGACGTCCCTAATTAACAGATGTTAGTTTATAGTCCACGCATGCAAAAACAGAGCTGTTGTATGAAGATGAGAGAAATCTCATGCCTGCATTTCAGAGGAGCTGTGAACTCACGATGGAAACATCCACAGATGAGCAGCAGGTACGTGGAAAGAGTCATAACAAACAAAAGTAGTTTCTCATCTGCACAACAATCATACTGGAGAAAAAATATAAAACATGTGGATGAATATCTTGTTCTCTACGCTGTGCTGAGGCCGAGAAAGCAATCTCAGGGAAATATGAGAAATGTATAAAAATGCAAAGTTATGTAATCAGAACAAATACTCGAGTACAGCTGAACATAGTTACACAGTGGGATTACACTAAATCACAAAAACATAATGTTGCTTTAACAACAATATAATAATGGGACTAATAGTAGAAATAAAGAGCTGTAGACACCAAAACAACCCGTCCTAAAGTTCACAAACATATATGTGAATATGTATAGCTGCAGCTTTAATTATAGAAGGTTCTTGGGTGTTTTTGTGTGTAGTGATGAAACTAAAAGATGTGTTACTGAAATCCATATACCTGATCTGTTGGGAATGTGTAGCTGAACTGGTCCCAGACCTCTTTGGGTCATATGCAGTCTTTTTCCTGGATATCTGTCAGTCCTGGATTCTTATATTTTGAAGTGTTTGTGCAGCTTGTAGCTCAGTCTGATCTGAAAACACTGAAGACACTTATAGACACAAGTGATATTCTCTTTTCTTCTTTACTGAAAGGTTTCACAGAGGAAAAGAACATGAAAATGATTCAGTGCAGCTTCGTCAGCAGAGTTTTTTATATTGATCAGGACTGATCGGTTCCTGTGACGAGGAATTGATGATCAGGCTTTCATTCTCTCTGCCGACTTGGACTGCTCTCTCTCCGCTGGATGAAGGACGAACGGGCTGAAAGGAAACTGAGAGCTGGAAGTTGGCGGTGGAGGTTTGATGCGATGAGTTTGTGTGTTTGTGCGTCGGGCTGATGAGGAGTTACAGATGGTTTATAGATTTTAGTGTGAGTGGATCGGTGAGACTCTTCATTGTTTGAAAAGTTGATGAAGCCTCGTGGATGTGTGTTTGTTTCTGTGTGTTTTGTGTTTTTGTCTCCTCATCATGGACCTTCACTCGAGCCTCCAGCTCTCGGTTTACTTTCAGGATCCACACTCCTGCTTCACGACCTCGTCTGCTGGCTGGGGAACCAAGGCTGGTTTCTCGGAGCTCATCCAGTCATCCTGTGGTGCTGCAGAGAGAGACAAAGACAGATAATCGGGTTTAATTTGAGCTCATAATCAGCTCGTCCAACAGAAGTCTCGTCATTTTAAGCGCTGACTGTCAGATTGTGGATTGTTGAATCATTAACAAATGCTGCACGTAGCGCTGAATCACGTGGACGAAGCCAAATTTGCTGCTCACCAACTGAACACTGACAGTGAATGTATTAGACGAGCTAACAGCTGTTAGGTTAAAATCCGTTTTAAGGAACGCACACACACACACACACACACACACACACACACACACACTTCATGCTTAATGCAGCACATGGAGCTAACAGTTCAACGCTGCGTGAATCGGCGTACCAAACTGAAACCTTCATTACAGAAAGGCCGGATACAGGCGGAGGATTAAAGGGAATAAATGATCGTTTCAGGAAACAAAGAGCGAGTCAAAACACACACACACACACACACACACACACACACACACACACACACACACACACTGAAGCTGTCTCCAGCTGTCAGGACATGGTGGCTGGTCTGATCTGTGAGTTAGAGGAATATTTGGAGGAAGTGTTAATGTGACTGAATTGGCGTTTTGTCTCATTCATGAAAGTTAACGTGAACCTTTCTGACTCATTCAGTCTCCGTGACGTCCCCAGAGACTCTCTAAGACCTGGACGTAGTCTCTGTGACGTCCCCGCAGACTGTCTAAAACCTGGACGTAGTCTCTGTGACGTCCCCGCAGACTGTCTAAAACCTGGACGTAGTCTCTGTGACGTCCCCGCAGACTGTCTAAAACCTGGACGTAGTCTCTGTGTCTGAGGCTTCTCTCTGGGCTTTAGGATTTCAGGACAGTTTCCAAATTTCTCAGTTTGTGAAGTCCTGACTCGTTAGTCATCAGTAATCTGTGTTGGACAGCAGCCTCAGCAGGGCTCATTGATTTGGACTCTTGAATCATTTAAACCCACCTTTGGCCTGGCTACATGCTGTGGTGCTGGTTTTCTCCGGCTGCGCCTCGCCTCTTACTGCAGCCTGGATCTTCTGCACCACATACCTGCAGGCTAGAAAGACATCAACAGCAGACTGTCAGCAATCAATGGTGAGGACTTTGGTGAGTTTCTGTGTTTTCCTGAATGAGGTCATGTTGGCACAGGGGAGCCAATCAGAGCCGATCGCTCTCTGGCAGCAGAAGGCCTCGCGGGACGCTGGAAGTAATTCAGTTTCAGTTTCAGGGGAACTATCATTATCGTTTGGCAGAGATATAATGAAATCAGGTACTTTATTAATTATTACATGGAGCAGCTGCTGTTCATATTTCTCGTTAATGGTTAATGATGAACACCCTCGCCTCCAAATACAGGGAAATTTATTAACGACTAATGAAGTCCAATTACAGTAATACAATTAGAGTCTATGGAGGGACGTGCTGTGGATAGTGGTTACCTTTACAGTAGCCAATAGCAAGTTCATAACATTAGCTAATGTTAGCAGCTAGCTACATTAGCATTAGCTCCAAACCAGCTGCATCCTCAGTGTTAGCTGTGTTAGCTTTAGCATATTAGCTTTAGCTCTACTGCTACTGATCAATGTTTCCATCATAAAGTCTGTGAAGCAGCTCGGTCTGTGACGTTGTTCCCTGTTGGTCTCAGAGGACAAGGACACCTGGGGGTCGTTAAGGACACCTGGGGATTGTTAACGGCACCTGGGGGTCGTTAAGGGCACCTGGGGATTGTTAACGGCACCTGGGGGTCGTTAAGGGCACCTGGTGGTCGTTAAGGACACCTGGGGGTCGTCAAGGACACCTGGGGGTCGTTAAGGACACCTGGGGCTCGTCAAGCTCGTCAAAGGCTCACGTCCCGACCAGGGCGCTACGCTCCGCTCATACTGTACAGTGATCGGTGAGGCCCGGACAGAGAAGACTGCAGCAGCCTCTGGAGGACAGAGGACACATCAAATTTGACTTCATGAGGACTTTAAGTTTAAGTTTCTATCAACATTTCATCATTATTTTAATTCATCATTTCACACACAAATTTATTTCTCAGAGGAGGAAAACTGTTGCAGGGAATTCAAGTTTCTAAGTTCTTAAGTTTTTTTAAAGCTGAACTGAAATATTGATCTAACGTTCTCAGCTTTTATGTTTGTATAAAAAAAATCACTGAGCTGAAATCCTCTGAGCCACACACACACACACACACACACACACACACTGCTATAAAACTATCATCTCTGTATCTTTCTCATGAGGTTTGTCTAACGCCCTGAGCGAGGCCTTCAGACCCGGCAGCAGACAGCGCTGTGCTTCCTGGCAGGAAAATGCTGAGTCACTCTGACAGTCAGCAAAAACAAACGTCTCTCTCTCGTTCTACGTCTTTGTTTCTTCTTGTTGCCAACCAGGTTTGACAACTTTACTCTGACTTCATGAACTCACAAATTCAAGAGAGGATAAGAAAGTTTTCTGGGTTTTGAGTCGTGACTTGTCGACTCAACAATGTTACAATCTCAAATCTGTGCAAACACTTTTATCATTCACTGATTCAGACGCACAGCTGCTGCCAAAAGCTTCAGTTGTTAAAGGACTCACCGTTGATGATCAGTCACACCATGCTCAGGTCTGGAGTTTGTAGTTTGTAGTTTCTGTGTGTGGGTTTTCTCAGGCTGTCTTTAAAATGTCTGGTAGCGCTCAGCTGTTTGTCTGCAACTGGATCTCGTCCTCAATAACAAGCTGAACCCTCCTCTGACAGACCGACCCTCCCCTTCTGCTCTGACATGAACACGAGTCATCCTGCAGAGCAAAGTTCTCCCTCGTTCTTCACTTTCATTTGACTTTCTGTCGAGTTGAGCCGTCACAGCCGTGCACACACTTCTTCATGAGTTCATCGTGTTTGTGGCCTTCTTAAATAAAGTCAGCTCTTCTGTTTATTTACAGAATATCTTGGAAAAGTTGTATCATCATCCTACAGTAACAAACGTTTCCAGAATCTTTTCTGATTTTCTGGTAAAAAGATATTAATACTGTTTATTTCATGTTTAAGGTTGATGTTTTATTCCATATTTTACTTATTTTAAGTTTTTTTTTTCCATCAAAAGAAACGCTGAAATGAAAACACCATATGAATGCCATATAAAATAAAATATTACAGTGTTTTACTGTAAAATGAACAGTCTCATAAAATACAACTTTGTTCTGTATAAATTTCTTTAAATTTCTTTGAAGGTTTGTCCCTGAAATTTGAGTAATTCAAGTAAACTGTAAAAATCTGGCAGCTGTTGCCAGAACTTTACCGTGATACATACGGTGTAACTTTCTACTTTTCTAGTAAAACTGAATTAGTAGTGTTGACTGTTACAGTTAAGATTGGTGTTTTATTCCATATTTTAACGTGTAAATACAATTTTTATCCATCAAAAGAAATGCCACATGTATGGCATATGAAATAAAGGTTTTGCTCTGAAATATTACAGTGTTTTACTGTATAATAGTATTAATAATAATATTCACTCCACTCCTGACGATTTATTTGATTTTTGCCATTGAACTCAGTTCACGGTTTAATTCAGTGTTCTTCAATGAGCCTCACCAGGAGGCCACATGTTTGAAAACCTCTGTGGGGAGCTTTGACATTTAAAAATGATGAGGACTGGGATGTTAGTAGGTCATTGCATTAATATAATGACAGCTGCAATCACAGCGGTCGAATCCTGTCAGGAGGGAAGAAAGCTGAACCAGCTTTGACTTCGGAAACCCCTTCAGGCTTTCAAACACACTTGTGAGGTCGAGTAAATGATCCGCCTGACATTCAAGTGGTTTAAATTCTGTCTCTTATAGGTCGACAGCTTCAGCCTCCCATGAGTGGAAGATGATGGAGAAAAAACGTACTGTCAAATACTGGTCTGATTCATATCATCATTTACCTGCAATACGTTTGAAATCGTTACAACGTTACTGTGGAGATACAACGAAACACCATTGGCCAAGCTCCCGAGAGGTCACACCTGAGGTCGCTGCAATGTATACATGCATACTTAATGTGACATGCAGTATTATGGGCACTTACAACAGTGACATTACACATGCATTTCTCTGTATTTGAGATATTTGAAGTACCTCAACCATCATGACACTTTGTGTAGAAAAAAAAACAATGCAGTTCAATGCTCCAAGTGCTCGCTCATACTGATTTACAGAGGGCTTTGTTCAGATATCATTCATATATACACTTTGTTCATAAAAACATGGAGAAAATGTATTTTTTTTTATGGCTGACAGTATTTTCTGATTCATGGAGCGGTCAAAAGAGATTCTCTCTGTAAAAAACTCTGTCAAGAACATTAAACAAGAAGTTTGGACCTGGATTTATTCAGTGTTCACATTTATGCAAAACTGTGTTTATTTCATCATCATCTGGGTTGTATGGAAGCCCTAAGCCAGGGGTCAGCAAATAAGTTTGGACCCGGGCCAATTTTTTTTCTGACAATTCCATTGCGGGCCATGACCATGCTTTCCTACTGGAAAACAAAAGTTTTTCTATTATTAAAAATAAACGTTATTTAACTTTAAAAATGCATTTGATTTAATTTAAAACATCAATTTGCTTCTATGTGCTGTTTTTACGCCCACTGCTGCATCTCCTGGAGTCTGTCATGAAACAGCCAACCTGCCGTAACTAACGAACACAATTGCCAGTTTTTTATGTTTTGGATGCCGTGGAAATCATCAGCTGAAGATTGCTAGCTATCGATGCAAAATGTCGTTGTCAAAAGGCATAAAAAGAAAAGTTGATTCCGAATACAGGACCAGTCTGCATTTATTAATGCCAACGAGGTTGTTGCAGTTTGTAAAGAATACAGTATTAGAAGACACCACGAGACAAAGCATGGCCACTTCAAAAACGCATATCCTCTCGGGACAGAGGCGCAAACACAGAAAACTAAATCCTTGGAGGATGGATATGCAGACAGCAGCATCTTTCTTAATTCAGGAGCAGGCAGATCTGTTTCCCCATGCCGCTGATTCGCATTTTTTAGTTAGGCTATTTGATATTTGAGCCCACCTTGTTTGTTTTTTTATTTATTTTCAATTTTTTTATTTAATGAAACATATTTGTTCACGTTGTCCGTTGCATGAGGGCCACAGGACACTTTCATTTTCCACAGGACATTCTGGCTGCTGTTTTGTCACGTTACTTATCAGCTACTTTTCAATAAATGTTGTGAAATCTGTGGAATTGTTGTTTTTTTGACAGAAAACACAAGGTTTAAAAGATAATTTAAAAAATATATATATTTTAAAATAAATCAACGTCATCTAGCGGGCCAGATATAATTGATGGCAGGCCAGACCCCTGCCCTAAGCCGTTATACATTCGTACATTTTATTTCCTATAAGTTCTCAACATCTGGAGTTATTTATGTCATTATGTTTTCCCTTTTGATCCTTATTATTCCATCATGTAACTATGCTGCTGCTATGTTACTAATGTACAAAGTGAACTAGTATGACTGAATTCTTTATTTGTTTGTTCTTATAATAAAGTTTTGGAAAATAATAACTGTCCTCTTCAGGCTTCCGTGGCTGTAGTCCTCCTCCTGCCGCTTGGTGGCGGTGTGGCGTCGCTGCGGCAGCAGCAGCAGAAGAAGAAGTGAAAGTGAAAGCATCCTGTGAGCGTCGATCAGGTGAGTGACCGCACACCGCGCGCACCTGACCAGCTGCACGCGCCGTTACCTGTCCTCACCTGCCGGTCACCTGCCGGCTCACCTCCCCGCGTGAGCGCTGTAAACAGCGCACGCGCAGCTTCACCTGCAGCGGTGTGCTGTGCTATGCTAGCTGCCGTTAGCTGCCGTGACGTCAGCGTCGCTCTAAAAAACATTAAAAACATTAAAAGTGACGTTTACCGGAGGATTTACCGGAGGATTTACCGGGAGCAGGTTTACCGGGAGCAGCTGTGGCACCGTCAGACTCACGTTACAGCCGCGCGCGTGCAGCCGTTAGCCGCACTCTGCGCGCGCGCGTCAGGTCACCAGACTTCGTTTGGAAAAACGTCAATTTAAGAAGTTTGAGCTTTAAAAGTGACGAAAGTTGAAACCTGGACTCAAACTCTGACCCAGGTTTAGATCCACAGCTCGAGGTCTTTAATTCGGCGCGTGAGTGAACCTGATCCACTTTGATCTCAGAGGCTCATTTACATTTTAAATGTCGATTAATGATGCTGCAGGATCAGTCATGTGATCAGTTATTATAATAATAATAAATTTAATTTATAATGCACTTTACATCTGAAGCAAATCTCAAAGTGCCACAATACACACACATAATAACACGCACACATAATAACACGCACACATAATAACACGCACACAAAGCAACAAGTACTAAAAAATCAGGTTAAAAACGATCGGATGAGGAAAAAAGGAAAGTTTTAAGGGTTTTAAAAAACTTTCAAGGGTCTGTGATGATCCGAGATGGTCAGGGTCCCAGAGGCGGGTCAGCGGCACAGAAGCTCTGTCGCCCATGGTGCTGAGCTCGGTCCTCGGGCAGAAGAGATCGTTCGAGTTTTTGGAGCGGAGGGATGGTGTGGAGGTTTGTGGGATGAGCAGGTCTTTGAGGTATGATCGGAGCGTTGCCATAGATGCACTGATGGGTGAGGAGAGAGATTTTATACTGAACTCTAGCGGAGATGGGAAGCCAGTGCAGTGAGCGAAGGATGGGTTCTGATTTTCGTACTCGCATCAGGATCCTAGCAGCGCTGTTCTGGACTAGTTGTAGCTGCTGAAGGTGTTTACTGTGGGTCCCGATGAGAAGTGCGTTACAGTAATCAAGGAGGAGGCGAAGGCGTGGACTAGTTTTTCACAGTCTGGTAAGGTGAGATTTGGTCGGAGCTTGACAATATTCCTGAGGTGGTGGAAGGAGATCCTACAGAGGAGTTTGATATGAGTTTCAAAGGTGAGGTGGGAAGAGAGGGGGATGTCATGACCAGAGAGGGTGAGGCTGGTTATGGAAGATGCCTGGATCTGGTTAGGGGTGCCCACAATAATAGCCTCTGTTTTAGAACTGTTGAGATTAAGATGAAGATGAAGAGTTAGGCCTGACAGCTGTTTTAACTAATCCAAAACTGATCTCAGTTTGTCTCGATCACGTCAAGTTTTTGAACTATAGGATCCAGTGTTCTTAAAAATATGAAAAATGGGGCGGTCGGTAGCGTAGTGGGTTAAGCGGCCGCCCCGTGTGTGGAGGCTGTAGTCCTCGTTGCAGCTGGCCCCGGTTCGATTCCCGCATGTCTGTCTTCAGCTGTTCTATCATTAAAGGCATACCCGCATGTCTGTCTTCAGCTGTTCTATCATTAAAGGCATAAAAAGCCCCAAAAAATAATCTAAAAAATAAAAATATATGAAAAATACTGAACCAAAGTTACAGTCCAATGATCTTTTCTGCTCTCTCCAACCCACGGGGAGACCAAATGCTGCTTGCACACTTTGTGAGGGGTTTGTTGTCTTGATCACTGAGTTTTACTTTAAAATATACAAAATATGCTTCTTGATCACTGAGTTTTACTTTAAAATATACAAAATATGCTCGTTTGGCAGATGCACTGATGTTTGCTTTGCTCTGACTTGGAATGGTGAAACTAGCACAAATACAGCAGAAGGAGTCAGGGTGGTTTAGGCGTTTATGACGGAAATACAAAGGAAATATAAACCTGTGGAAATCAAACACTAAGATGGAAAAGTTACAAGCTTTGACAACTACAAATACAGCATCAAACCAAACAGAACTTACAGCGGTGTGTCCATGGTGACGAGGTGAAGAGAACAGAACATTCTACTATGCCAGCTCTGTGTGCAGATATCAGTACTGACCTGTTGAAGCTGCACACACTCTCACTGTGACGGCACAAACAAGTTTCTGCAGATGAGTCCAATCGTGATCAGCCGGCAGGTCTTATACAGCTGATCAGGAACTTTGCTGATCTGGAGAAAAAACTGGACGTGATAGAAAAAAAAACTGATTTGGAATCAGCATAAAAATCTAACTCAACAGAAATGTTTTTTTTAAATTGTTCCCTAGTGTAATCCATCCATATATTGATTATTATTATTATAGATTATAATTTAATTGTCAGGTTTGTGAGGCTCTATTTTAAAAATGTTGTCACAGGCGTTTAAAGGGGAAAGAAGTGACATAAAAACACATGTTTTTTATAATTTATATTTTATATTTTTTAAGTTATTTATTCAGTGAAAGTCACATTAAATTTAGTGTAAGGGAAGGGTCAGCGAATAATGTTAAAATAAATGAATAAATAAATTGAACTAAACTCTCTAAAATCTATGTTGATCAAATCAAAATGAGAAAGCAAAACTTAAACCAGGGGTCTTCAACCAGTGGTCCACGACCCCTAGGTGGTCCGTAAAGGCCCTGCATGGAGGTCTGCAAATTTTTGTCATAATAACAGTTTAAAAAATTATAATTACACGGCTGTTCAGATGTTTTAAACCACACGATGTGTGTTTATTTCATGTCCTGAGGACACTTCACTTTTCACTATTAATGTTTTGCTGAGGCTGGCAGGGTGAGGTCAAGTTCAGGTTAATGTATAAATAGAGGAATTGTAGAACAGAACAAGGGTCAGGTGACATTTAGATTGGGGATATGCTGAATACTGATGAAGGGAAAAGAAAAACATTGATTTTTTTTGTCTGTTAACAATTTGCAGAGGTTTAAGAACAGCCCATTATCGTGTTAGAGTTAGAGCTCCTCAAGGAGCCTTTTCTCTTTTGTGTGTTGCACTGTGAAACACTCCTTCTTGTACAAGAATAATAAATTCAACTTAAACTTTGATACTTTGAAACCAGCCCTCCATATTTAACGGTTGTTCTTTAAAATTCCTGTAACAACAACTGACGATTTTCACCAAAATAACGCTGAATGTTAATTGAGAAACAGCGGAGACGCACAGCTCTTGGTATTTAATAACAAGAATAATTATGCATGAACTTTTTATCCGTCATAAACACCTACAGGCTGATAACCCGCTATATAAGTACGATTAATAAGGTCAAATAAAACTTTAACAAAATAAATATTGTCTTGAAATGTGAAACACTGTGTTTCTACAGTAGCCCAAGAGAGACAAACTAAACGCTGACTCTAAATACGGCCTCTCAGGGTGAGGTGAGGAGATTGCAACGCCACGATTACTAGATGCAACTAAATCCTGCACACTGGACCTTTAAGTCGTTTCTATGAAATAATTTTCCTCGAGAGCTAAACTGAATATCTCAACATTTTCCGAACGATTAAAGGAGTAAATAATCCACAGATGAATGGAAATGATCGTTAGTTATAACCAACCGAATTCGATTAAAATAAAATCGGGACATTTTGGGTTCCTGTTTCCATGTCTAAGAGGTCAAAGGTCGTGTACAGACGACGTTAATAAGAGATGTTTGCGTTCTCCACAGGAGTCGCTAACCTCAGCCAGAAAACCGGACTGTGAAGAACACCGGACGACACGATCGCTCGCGGAGTCAGGAGGAGGCGTGGGTCACCTGTGCAGAGAAGCATCCGAGGCAGAGAAGGAGGTGGACTGAAGAGGAGCGCACATGGCTGGCTTCCTGGATAACTTCCGCTGGCCAGAGTGGGAATGCATCGACTGGGGGGAGAGGAGGAACGCCTTGGCTTCTGTCGTCGCTGGAGTTCTAGTGAGACTTTTTCATACGCAGCTCAAGTTTAAGCTCCGATTTATTCGTCGTTCAAACCATAAAATATAAAGTTGAAATAGAAAATCTAATCTTCAGGACAAAATCCAGACCGTAGAGTTCATCAAAACGAGTTTTCTGTTCCTTCAGACCTCGTTTCAAGTGTCAGTATAACGCACGGCGCAGCTGTTGTGCTTAAGTGGATTTATGTTGATTTGGTCGCGACCGTCGGCCTCCTCCACACAGCTGATAACAGTGCTGAAGTGCACGCTTTGAAGACAAACAGGAAACAGATAAAGAATATGATGATGACTCGTTTATTATCGTCACCTTCACCTCAGTGTCAAATCCGGTGGGTGTCTTTAAAGGTGGCTTGTTTGAGCAACCAGGCGTCATTCAGCCGCCTCAGGTGATGATCCACGACTTTGTAGATTTTTAGATTAGAAACATGCCGACATGATGGTGGCGAGCGCCGATGTCCCGCATACGTCGTCCATTCTTCATTCTGTCGGTGTGCAGGTTGCTGCTTGGTTCCATTTTTTCAATGTTGAACGTCTTATCAAACCTTTTAGTGGCCGACGTGTTCACAGGTTAAAATGACACATTCGATTTTTAGATGATATCAAATGATTGATGTTGTCACAACGTCTCGAGTGAATCCTGACGCAGGAACAGCGGCGTCGAGGCCTTTGTGTTTCAGAAGAAACCGTCAGAGTTGGATGAGGCAGGAGAACGTGTCTTGTTGTTGGTGTAGAGTTAATGTATTCTCTTCCTTCCAGTTCTTCACGGGCTGGTGGATCATGATCGACGCGGCGGTGACGTATCCGTCCCAGGAGCAGATGAACCACGCGTTCCACACCTGCGGCGTCTTCTCCACCATAGCCTTCTTCATGTAAGTTCATGTACACTTAAATTCGTGGATGTGTAATCAGAGTGTTCATTAAACTCGTCATGTTTGGGTGTCGTTTTAAATTGAAGGTACAGGGGTCTTGAGTATTTTTCTTTGCCTGCCAAATTAATATAGTAATAAACTTGTAACATACTCCGATGATCATCAGGTGGAGGGACCTTCATGTTACTTTCAGACTGGATCAGGCGCTGTAGTGAATCTCTGCTGGTGGTTTGTTTGTGTCGAACGTCACCACTGTGAAACAATCAGGAAATAACTTTCTATTCCACTGATTAATGATTTTATCGAGGCCGGCGCTCGCTCTCCTCGTTCTCTGTCTATGTCTCTTGACCAAAGCGCTCTCTCAAACCATCTCAAACCAAATTAAACTTCTTCGTGTTGCTGTTTTGCAGCATAATTGTGAGTCAGACTCAGATGTTGACATGTGTCTGAATCGTTTATGTGGGCTCTAATCTGAGCTGCTGTTAATTGTTGGTTCCTGAGTCTGGTAACTGTGATGAACTTTGGACTTACAGTACTGACCTTCATGTCTTAAAGTATCGATGAACCGTTGAGAAACCATTGATTCAGATGGTGTGTCCAAACTTTTGACTGGTGTAATAGCATCTTGACTCTCTGCACTTTGAACAAACGGGAAGTACTCAAGTGAACCGACTCTTTAGTTTCGAACCAGTGAACCTTTAGGATGAATCTTCTTCTTTTGCGTAACTGTCGACTGTGTTTGTCTTCAGGATCAACGCTGTCTCCAACGGCCAGGTGAGAGGAGACACGTACGGAGAGGGCTGCCTCGGCAGGACAGGTGTGTTTTGTCTTTACGCCGCCGACGCTCTCTTCTATACTTTAGAAAAAATGATGTGTCAAAAGAGTTTGTAGGAAGAACTCACAGGGTCTCTATTTACAGACTACAACTAGATACTTCTAAAGATTATTTCCAATCATGTGGAAACTTACAGAAAAAAAAACTGTTGAACAGTTTGTGTTTGTGCATTTTGAAGGCTGTGGCGACAACACGTCTGCTTCCTGTGCAGCTTGAAGGGTCCCAATGCAAATGAACATGAAAAAAGAGATGAAAGATATTTGAGTCGTGTTGCTTATGGAGGAGAGATGAGGAAAAAAAGCTGCTATGTTGCAAAAACAGAAGTCTTGAGAGGAACAGGCCTCATTAACCACCCACACGTTTCTCATGTACAGAACATTATGCAACGCACAGCCAGTCATTGTTGCGAAATAAACCACAGCAGTGTGATGCAGGAGCCTGAAGACTCAGACCTCCAGAGAAAACTGATATTTTGTTTTAGATTATTGATGATGATGAACTGAGGATTGAATCATAGTTTAAACATTTTACTATTAAAAATGAAATTCATCATAAAGACTGAAACTGTATCTGCATAACTGTTACGTCACATTCATGTTCAGGTTAATACAGGCCACTCATTTAACCTTCATTAACCAGGAAACTTCCCATTGAGATTTAAAAACCTCTTTTGGCCGAGACAGGCAGCAGATACAAAACAGACAGACAGTTTTACAACACGTCTAAATAAATAATAAAAGTGTGGTACAAGTCATGAATTCAACAGAATGATTCTGTCTCCAGAGTCTTTTAATATGGATTTAAAGTTTCAGTTTCAGAACGTTGTGTAAAACAGTCTGAAGGTGACGACGCAGCGGGCGGGTTCATCTGTCGGTTCATGAATCTGTCTCTGCAGGAGCTCGTCTGTGGTTGTTCATCGGCTTCATGATGATGTTCGGCTCGCTCATCGCCTCCATCTGGATCCTGTTCGGAGGCTACGTGGTGCCGAGTGAGTGTCCCTCCACCCGTCACATCATCATACTGTGTCATTACTCCTTTGTTACTTCCTTCCTTCCTTTCTGTCCCTGCTTGTCTTAGATACTTGAACTTTATTTGACACTGACGTTTTGTCACGTACCCTGCGACAGACAGTGGATCGTTCGGTTCATGTACTTCTACCATAAACAAATGCGTCACAGAGGAAAAGGACAGTCTGCCATGTGAGCATTGGAACAGGTTTTAATCACGCCATTGAAAGATTTCTTTGGTAGCGATGCAGGACAGAATCGACCGTCCTCGCCCTGTGCAGCAAAGCATCTAAAGCTTAGACATAGGTAAAGTCTTTGTGTTGTGGATGGAAGCTGTCATCAATAACTGGAACCCAACTGTCAGAAAAAGGCCGTACGTGCCTCAACATGCTGCCCAGCTCCTGAAACTGTGTTCATCTCAAGACTACTGTGTCTACACACTGTAGATGACTAACGTCCTCCTGACGGGCCTCCCAGTCTGCAGTGGAACCCTTTCAGACGGCTTGCCCGGTCTTCATCATGTCACCCCGCGGCTCATGGAGCTCCTCGGTCCACCTCTATCAGCCCGCATTAAATTCAAATCTCTAACGCTGACTACAAAGTAGTCTCCAGTTCTTGAACGTCCTCATACAGACAGATGTTACGTCCCAACCGCTCTAATGCTTGAAAAGCATCAAATGCTGCACATTTGGTGTCAGTTTGACAAAAGCTAGTTTTACCTCCGAGATAATCGTCAAAAACACTCACCAAATATAACTTTCCATGTTCCAACAATAACCAACATTAGTTTGGTCAGAATGAATCCTTGAACCACAGAGTTTAGATGTGAAAATATGGCGGGAATGTAGCTAATCCTTGGAGACAGACGTGCCCATACCAACCGACTCCATTGACAAAAACCGTAATAAACCGTAAACCATTGTTTGAGTCACTCTTTTTACAGCATATGGTTTAATTTGGAGGAACTCCCAACATGCACAGCCGGCCTTTATGGCCACATGAACAAAGTCCAGAGCAGCTCGAGGGAATAACACAAAAGGAAGGAAGTGTGACGCCTCATAATGACCAAGATCAAACCAGTCTTAGCTCGTACGTTGGACAGGAAACCGTCACAGTCGTATATTTTTGGATATGAAGGAGCGTTTTCATGATGATGGAGTGGGTTTGGGCACAGACACTGAGAAATGAGACCCGTGCAGCTCGCTCCATCTTGTCTGGTGACCTTTCTTTATTACACTGACAGAAGATAGATCCTTTCCAGCAAAGCCAACCTTCAGATCAGTCACCGGCCATGAGAAATCCCATTTCCGGCTCAGACGGGAGGCTTCATCATAACCGCTGTTATCTGCAGCTTCCCGCACAGCGGGGCGACGTGTTCCCTTTCCGGTGCGATGGTGCTTCACGATAAGACAGAGTGACTCTGTGTATCTGATGTACTTGGACGAGTGTCTTTTGAAATGAACTTCAAGTGATCACTAAGTGTGAGAAGTGTTTGAACATTACAAGTCATCATCATTTTCACAAATTAAAGTCAACAACGACGGGACTGGAATGAGTGAAATCAGACAGTAAAGGTTTTTCAGAGGTCCCAATCAGAACCAGACCAGGTCGTGTTCCCAATGTGAATCACATCCTGACACGTGTTAGCAGGAAACGCTTGTGCAGCCAGACTCAATCCTAAAAAGTTCAGAGGAAGTCAATCAGGGAAGGCATCTCACGGGAAGCCTCTTCCAGTAACACGAATCACAGTGCTTCAGAAGATGGCATGACTTTAAAAAACCCACTGGAGGAAAGGTTCAGGCAGGGTGGTGGTTTCCAGAAGAACTTTAGAAATACCCAATGGAAGTATAGCAACAGCAACATCAGTGCGTCCTCTAACTTTTGTTACCACGGTTGTAACTGTTGTCGAACATCAAAAATAAGATGATTGGACCATAAAATGATGATTGGTGAAACAGTTTTATTTGACTTAATGCACAGAGTAATCAGCTGTAATCTCTGTGATCGGATACCTGCATATGATGTTGGCACCAAGTGGAAAGCTGACTCACTTCTGGAGCCAACCTCAAGTGGACGTTTGAGGAAGTGCAGCCTTTTGGTACCTCCTGTGTTGGCTTCACTTCACAGCCTTTACAGGAAGTGTGACTCGAGTCGTGTTCCCACTAATGCAGATCATTTATCTTACAAGCAGCTTTTACTTTTACATTTGACTTCCTGTTTCAGAGCTGTCAGTCAGCTCTGGCTCTTTGTTACTTGGATTAATGGATCACACAAAACTGGTTTTGGTGAACAGTTTGTTCCTGCAGTACAGAAACTAGACGGTGTGCTCTGAATCCTCCGTTCAGGAGTTAGAAAGTGCTTCAGTAGAAATACAAATGCCTGGCAGCTACGTGTTATTTCCAGTAAAGGGTGTGTCGGGAATACCTGCAGCACAGTTTCAACTGAAGACACGAGTCCCGACATGAACTGCTCGAGTTCACCACCGTCACACACACACAGTGAAACCTGTGAATGAAGCGTAAACAGCCGCCTTCGTCTTTATCATCCATATTTCAGTGTGATTGAAATCTGGGGCTCAGATGGATACACTCCATGCTGACTGTGGAGGTTTGACTGTCTGATGTTTGGCTGCGTTTCTCCAAAAGTTTATCTTGCTCAACTTCCTTGCTGCTGGTTGCTGCACTCATGACCTGTTTCTACTGTAAGCACAAATGATACAACAAGAGAGTGTGAACGCGTAGACGTTTAACACTGACTGAAGATGAAACTGTCGTGTTTGTATGACGAGTCTGAATCATTGTGACTGGACTCATCGTTTATAGAGCACGTTTCATTACACTGAAACTCAAAGATAAATATTAAAATATGAAACTCCTCCTGATGGTCTTCTTTCTTTTGTTTGGTTCTTTAGAGAAAGAAGTGGCGCCCGGGCTGGCTGTGTTCTTCCAGAACGCCTTCATCTTTTTTAGGTAAGTCGGCTCTGAGTCAAATATTAAAACACTGAACTTTCTCACAAACACAATCTGGATTCAGGTTTGATCAGCAGCGCCTGGTTTGACAGTTTAATCTGAGTTTCGTAGGCCTACGCCCTGAAACATCCCCCGCTTTAACGTCTGTTTCAAATGAAACATGATTTACCAAACGTCATCACGCTGCGTGGAAGAAGAATACTCTAAACGAGGAGTCAGTGCAATCAGACGTGGCAGCTTTCGTCACCAACCACTCTTCCTAAATCGCCTACAGGTGTGACGCGTTCACGGCGTAAAGAATTTGGTTGATTTTCAAAATAAAACACCCTCTGCGAACTTCCGATTGTAACGTAGCGTATTAACAAAAAAGACCAAATCTGAGCAAGTTACCAAAGTCTGGAGGAACGGACCAGAACAGCGTCCGCTTAGCTAACGAGCCCCGAGGAGGCGGGCGGGGCTTTGAAGCCGATCTGTGGTCAAACGCTCACGTAACGTACGGAGGCTCCGGAAGGTTTTTACCCCTCAGCTCCTCAGTTTTCCGTCCCTTCTGTTCGTTGCCGTGTCCGTCTTTTAAACTTGATCTCTCCTGCACGCTGGGTGATTTTCCCAATCAGTTCATGGTGCGTTTGGGGTCAATGGGACACCGCGCTACTGTCTGTAAAACACATCACGTAAACGTGAAACGTGTTCTGTTTCTGCCACACTTCCCTCCCTCTCACCTGTCGCCGTGTGTCACAGCGAGGTGTGCCAACTTCCTGCTCCGCCTCCTCATTAATTATTCATGTTCTGTCCGTGTTTAACTTTGTCTGTTTTTCTTCTTCTTCTCTCTCTGCAGCACTCTGATCTACAAGTTTGGCCGGACTGAAGATTTATGGGGTTAAAGGGGCCTGAAAAACACACACACACACACACACACACACACACACACACACACACACACACACACACACACAAACCGAATGTTTTATAAAAGCTGCATTTGCTTTTTAAATAGAAACCCGTCAGTGCTGCTCAACACACACACACACACTCTCTCTAGTTCTCGTTAGATGCTTTTGTAAATGTTTGGTTCACTCTGCTGCTCCTCGAGGAAAAACACTTTGAACAGTTTGTATTCGACATGACGCGAGTCAGAAAAGGGAAATCATCTTTCAGGTTCATCTATTGATTTTTTTATAAACGTGTTTTGAAGTGGGCGTCAGTGAACGCACCGCAGAGTTCAGCACATGCACTGGATCGTGGCGTCTTTTAGATTTGAGTGTTTTTTGGCCTGTTTCCTGTCGGCAGGTCAGTCGACGAGCGTTTGGTCGTCTACGGAGAGCGAGCCGGTTCAAATATTCACACCACTTTGACAACGTGTGAACTCAAACATTGATTTCACTTCCCATTGTCTGATGAACAGGCAGGTTAAACCACTTCCTGATATTTAACATGCTCATATTTGCTTATTTTCTTTCATTCTTTATTTATTGTTGTTAGTTATACAGAAGTTGTACTTGCTCAATGCTGGTTTTCAGTTTTTAAATTCATTTTATTGAATATTTAAAGGACATAAATCTTTTATTTTTAATTTATATTGAAATAGTGTTGCAGTTTTGGATTTAATGTGTTTTCTAAAATGCCGTCATGGTTTCTGGAATGTCAGGTTTTCCATTAAATTACAATTTTCCAAAATATGTTGTGTTTTTTGTAAATCATCAGCCAATGGGAACTGAGTCAACATTAACGTTAACGTGTCCTGTGTATTTGAACTGGCCCTCTGTAGTCCTCTTGTACTTTGTCCTCCTTTAGCTCTTGTTTCTATCCCAATATGTCCTGTAAAGTAAGATGTAAGTATTCAGTAAACTTTTTTGTTTTTAATATTTAAGTATAGAACAGATCATGTGAAGCGTCTGCAGTATTAAAATGACTTTGTGATATCACACTCAGAAATGTGCTACGGGCCAGTTTTTAATCTACTTTGAAAAGCTTCGACTTGCATGGAGTTAAAATAAGATGGAAAAAATCTGTGAATCATTTGTCGGACTTGTCAAGAGATTCAAACGTGAAAAATAAAGAAAATGTTTTATTGGACAATGCTGGACAGTCTGTATCCATCCATTCATCTGCTGTTTGTATATTTGCTGCATGTTGCTGTGATTTATGAGACATTATTTACTCTTTTAGGAACTGACCATCCATGAACAGTGTTACAAGAGCTTTTATTTAAGTAAAGGTAGTACAACAGGAGAAATACTCCAGTATTCAACATGTTGCTGAAGTAGATCTAAATATCAGTGGCGGCAAAAAGAAAGTTCGAATTTTGGCAAAAAAAATCTAAATTTTAAGGGAAAAGGTCAGAATTTTAAGGAAAAAAAATCAAAATTTTAAGGGAAAAGGTCAGAATTTTCAGAATTTGAATGTTTCTGTTCTGAAAAAAAGTCAGAATTTTACCCCCCCAAAATTCAGAACTTTGGTGAAAAAAGATGCATTTTTCAAGAAAAAAAGTCAAAAAATTCCCCCCAAAATTCAAAACTTTGATGAAAAAAAATTGATTTTTCAACAAAAAGTCTGAAATCTTGCAAAAAATCTTGCAAAAAAAAAAAAAAAGAAATTCAAAACGTTGATGGAAAAAATTTGATTTTTCAGAAAAAAGTCAGAATTTACAGGAATTTTTGCTTTCAAACTTTGGCGAAATAATCAGAAAAAAAAAATCAAAATTTTCAGAAAAAAATCAGAAATTTTCAGCATTTGAATCTTTCTGTTCTGAAAAAAAAGTCAGAATTTTACCCCCCCCCCAAAAAAAATCAGAACTTTTGTGAAAAAATA
>NC_040028.1:21035791-21040559 GCF_000972845.2 Larimichthys crocea | reverse complement strand
TTTTTTTATGTGTGATTTTATTTTTTTTTTAAAAAAAGTCAAAAAATTCCCCCAAAAATTCAAAACTTTGATGAAAAAAAGATGGATTTTTGAGCAAAAAAAGTCAGAAATTTGGCAAAAAAATCAGAATTTTCAGGAATTTTTAGGGGGGGGAAAAAGAGTCAGAATTGGGTGGAGGGACCATCAAAACACGATAAAATGTTTTCTAATATAAAATATCATTCTGTTTTTGGAAATACCATTGTGGTTTCTGAAATATCAGGTTTTCTGTTAAATTGAGAGTGTATAATGTATGAATGTGTTTTTTAAAACATGTTTTTGAAAATATTTTCTGAAATACTGTTGTATTTTCCAAAATAAAAAAATCACGAGCCAATGGGAGCTTACAACGCTGACCTGTTTGAACTGGACAGGTGGTATCTGGGGCAGTTTCCACTGGCTTTGTAGCAGCATCCACCACTGACCTGCTGTTTTGGGCATCGGCGAGCGAGATAACATTTTTAAAGTTATTTTTTAATTAAACGGCTTCATCAAAGCTGGCACTCTGTCATTGTCTCTTTCTCTGACACAAATCAAATTAAACTTCTTGTCTCCATTTTTGCACCTTAAATTGCAGCCGCTCAGAGATCCTGAAAACTGCTGAAAAACTGTTTGAACCTCTTCATGTGTTTTCCAACATACTTGTATTTGAAAAGAAATCTCCGAATTGACTTCACTCTGACTTTAAAGTTTGTAGCATTTTGTTTGTAATTCTGAATTTTTTTTCTGAAAAAGTTTTTTTGGAAATGCTGTGTATGTCTGTATTTTCGAAAATGTTTTTTTTTGTTTGTTTGTTTAATTTTGACATGCTTTCTAAAATAGTGTTTTCTGAAGTATCATTGTGCTTTCCAAATAATTTATGAAATGTGTTTTGAGCCTCAGGGCCACCATACTGAAGAGTGTGTGGACAAAACCTTTCACTGGTCAGGACAGTTTGATTTTCATCAGCTCAGAATTTGAGATTTCTCAGAAGTGAAACAATCCGGGACAAGTGAAGTCGATTTTTATTTGTGATGTTTTTAAAAAACAAACAACAAAAAAAAGCCACTTCCTGTTTTTCACACACTTAGACTAACAGAAGACGACGTTTAAACGTTAAACTGCAAGGTTCAATGAAATGACAAAGTCCACCTTTACATGAGTCCTTTATTTCAGAGAGAGGTAATCAGACAGTCATAATTCGTCTTTAACAGTCCTCTGGTGGCTTCAGGTTGAATGTTTCTGATCGGACATAAATGCATTTTCAGGGTCTTCACAGGTTGTCGAGTCCTCTTAAAAAAAGGCAGATAGTGTCGATCTGTCTAATTAATGCTCAGATGTGATTATTAAAAGGTGACAGGCTTTATAAAATGAGAACAGAGACAGTGTAGAGTCATGATGTTTAAAGGAATCAGCAGTCAAACTAGTGTCAGGTGGAGAAATGAAGGTTGGCGACAGCGCACATGGAAATTCTTCAAGAAATCAAAAATATTTACAGATTCATAAAAAAGGTGCAAATTTGCTCAAGCGGACACGGCGTCAAACGTTAACTGTGACATGAAGTCTTTTTCTGTCCGGGGTAAAAATCAGACTTTTCGATCCATCGAAGGTTGAAATGTTTGGCGTGGCGAGTCTCCGGGCGCTGCCGCCATTCTCAGACGTCGTCTAACGTGACGCGGGAGATGACGTCGCAGCGTTCCTCGCTGGGTGGCACGGGATGGTAAGGCTCCGGTAACGGGTTGATGTGGAACTAGAAGAGATGAGAGAAACAGTCCGTGTGTCAGTAAACTGTCACAATGTTCGATCACGTCATCCAGCAAACGTCTCTGAATGTTACCGCTCTCCCGTAACGCGGGACGTGTTGCCGCTCGGCGTGGTGAACTCACGTGTGGAGGGATCTCGCACGGAGGTTGCAGCCACAGTTTGATCTTCTCGTAGTGGTAGATGAGGACGTACGCCGCCATGACTGACAGAGCGAGCAGGAAGACGACAGCCACCACGGGCACGATGATCCCCGTCAGACCGGCAGCTTCTTCTGCAAAACACAAACAGAAGCAACGAATTACAACTCTGATGTCGGAGATTTAACGAGCTCTGCAGCGTCCACACACACTGCTGCTTCCTCATGTTTTACTCCATTACAGCAGGTGGAGGTCTTTAAATGTCTTACTTGTCTTCGGGATGAGCTCGCACTTAATGCAGCTGGGCGGTCCGGCCGGATTACCGAACACCATGTACTGCACCTTCATACAGTACCGCACTCCTTCCTCCAGGCCGTGGAGCGACACTGAGGCCTCATCATCTTCGTAGTCCTGTTTGGATCAACACACAATAAACTGCTCACAGGTCCAGCTCATACCGTTTGATCCTAAATTACAATCTATCAAATATAACCACGTTAGGGTTCCTTAAGGATCAAATTCAAGGACTTTCCAGGAGCAGGCTGGTGTGAAACATGACAGCTAAACAAAGCATATGCATGACGAGCTTTCCCACCTCGAGCGGCTCTCCTTCCTTGCCGTAGTAAACCCGGTGCACGGCGTGACCCCCGTGCTCTTTAGCCAGGCTGTGGTTGCTCCTCAACATCACGGTGAGGAATCCCGGTCGTGCGATCAGGTTGACTTCAGGACTGCAGTCATCACCTGGAAGAGCGCAGCAGCGTTCACAAAATCAGAACTCACCGCGGGGAGCCTGAAAGCTCAGTGTGGGTTTGTCAAGGCGCTCACACCTTCACACTGCGGTTATGTTGGTTAACACCTTACACACAGCGATGATGTAACCTCGCTGAGCACTGCACACTTCCTCTCTGCTTCCTCACCGTGTCTGCTGCAGGCTTCGACCGCCGTGGACTTCACGCCGCGCCGCTCTGCCCGGACGTGCAGCCTCAGGCAGCCCTGCTCGTCCTCAGCTTGGGCTGAAGCGATGTTGCACGAGTTGAGGGCGATGTTGACGCAGCCTGGAACGTCTATCAACTTTTCTTCATCAAAGCTGAGGACGAAGGACAGAAACAGCACACAGGTTTATGTCTGCGTATCTTTATGGACGTTTACAGCCCGGCGGGGACGGGCCAGTGGACTCACCTGTTGTACTGGACGGTGTAGCGGACATCGTCCTCGGTGGCCGGAGTCCACGTCACGAGCCACTTATCGACGTGGATGTTCTGCGGCGGCAGCACCTCCGACAGAGCTGACAGACGGACCAACACACGTTCAGTTATTATCCGACCACGAGACCATGGATTTATTTTTTAAAAAGATTTGTCTGGATGTTTGTCCACAAAGATAAATAATAATAATAATAAACAGAAAATATTCTGAGACGCTGAAATCAAAGACGGGAAATTATTTTCACAGATGAACACGGATTTTTCAGAAAAAAAAGACAGAATTTTCAGGAAAAATCTGAAATTTTCAGGCCGAACTTTCCGAAAAAATTTCAATCTTTGGAATTTTCCGAAAAATAAGTCATATTTTTCAGGAAAAAGTCAGAAACTTGGCACAAAAAAAAAAAGACTTGTCTGGATGTTTGTCCACAAAGATAAATAATAATAATAATAAACAGAAAATATTCTGAGACGCTGAAATCAAAGACGGGAAATTATTTTCACAGATGAACACGGATTTTTCAGAAAAAAAGACAGAATTTTCAGGAAAAATCTGAAATTTTCAGGCCGAACTTTCCGAAAAAATTTCAATCTTTGGAATTTTCCGAAAAATAAGTCATATTTTTCAGGAAAAAGTCAGAAACTTGGCACAAAAAAAAAAGACTTGTCTGGATGTTTGTCCACAAAGATAAATAATAATAATAATAAATAGAAAATATTCACGTCTGAGACACACACACACACACTGCTGAGAAAATGCTGCAAAAAATATATTTAAAAAGATCAAATATGTGGCTATTAAAACATGCAGAGGAGCTGAATAAATAAATAAATATACTGTTATTTTAAAAACATGAAGTGAGACAGGTGTCCTCAGGATGGAACTGGAAAATGTTATTTTATTTTTTAATAGTTCAGTTTGTGACTTGCAGCCTAAATTAACGGCATTTATATATTTTTAAGTCTATTTGTAGATTCATTTCTTATTTTTAATTAACTTTAGTAGTTTTCTGTTTGTAAAGATCTTTAGTAACGTGTCTAATCTCTGTGATTCAGAAACTTTAACGTGTTTATCCATCATCAGTTTGTGTTCAGAGTTTTCTAACACTTTCACTGGAAGTATCTTATTTATCTGAATTATTTCTACTCCCCAAAACTATAATAAAATGTTAATTAAGTAATAACCAAGTAGTTTTATGATTGGTTTAAATTAATTTGTTGTTCCTCCACAGAAACTTTTCAAAAAGCAGAAGATCAGCAACAACTCTTCTTCTGCTGTGAGACGACGATGAAAGAAGAAGAAGTTTCATTCATGAGAAAAACAAACCGTGAAATAAAAGTTTAAAAAATGAGAATATTTCATAAAAGAGGAGAATTAAAACATTTTCATGTTTAACAATAATTATTTTATTTTTTTAAATGTTGCTTTCACTTCTGAGTTCAGTCACACTGACGCTGGTTAATTAATAATAATTAGACAGTTTTGTTGAAGTTTAACATCGCTTCATGTTATATAATATAATATAATAATTATTTTATTTTTTTAAATGTTGCTTTCACTTCTGAGTTCAGTCACACTGACGCTGGTTAATTAATAATAATTAGACAGTTTTGTTGAAGTTTAACATCGCTTCATGTTATATAATA
>NC_040028.1:21013832-21035781 GCF_000972845.2 Larimichthys crocea | reverse complement strand
TAGAAAATATTCACGTCTGAGACACACACACACACACTGCTGAGAAAATGCTGCAAAAAATATATTTAAAAAGATCAAATATGTGGCTATTAAAACATGCAGAGGAGCTGAATAAATAAATAAATATACTGTTATTTTAAAAACATGAAGTGAGACAGGTGTCCTCAGGATGGAACTGGAAAATGTTATTTTATTTTTTAATAGTTCAGTTTGTGACTTGCAGCCTAAATTAACGGCATTTATATATTTTTAAGTCTATTTGTAGATTCATTTCTTATTTTTAATTAACTTTAGTAGTTTTCTGTTTGTAAAAGATCTTTAGCTAACGTGTCTAATCTCTGTGATTCAGAAACTTACGTCTGTTTATCCATCATCAGTTTGTGTTCAGAGTTTTCTAACACTTCAACTGCCGAAGTATCTTATTTATCTGAAGTTTATTTCTACTCCCCCAAAAAACACTACTAAATGTTCATTAAGTAATAACTAGTAGTTTTATGATTGGTTTAAATTTAATTTGTTGTTCTCCACAGAAACTTTTCAAAAAGCAGAAAGATCAGCAACAACTCTTCTTCTGCTGTGCGACGACGATGACAGAAGAGAAGTTTCATTCATGAGAAAAACAAACGTCAAATAAAAGATTACAAAATGAGGATATTTCTAAAGAGCGGAAGTAAACATTTTCATGTTTAACAATATTATTTTATTTTTAAATGTTGCTTTCACTTCTGAGTTCGAGCCACACTGACGTGTTATTTATAATAATAATAGACAGTTTTGTTGTAAGGTTTAACATCGCTGCTATCGTTATATATTAAATAATATAATATAATATAATCAAATATAATATAATATATAAATATAATATAATAATAATAAGTATAATATTGTCAGGGAATTAGCAACTAGCCGTCAGTTTGACCGCGAGTTGCCGCGGCCGTGTTCGGGTCCGCGGGCCGCTGATATGTTTACTCTTTTCTTCTTCTATTTATTCTATTACATTAATTTAATTACAATTAATTAAATCTGATATTTAAATGGAGCCTGGTTAGTTTGCTTGCTTAGCTTGCTTCTAGCTTCTCTCGCCGTACGACACTCACAGGTATGACTAGCTAGCCTTTCGTTTTCTTCCCCCCCCCCCCCCCCCCCCCCCCCCCCCCCTCCTAGCTTAGCTCGCTAGCTTCAGCTCGTAGCTTCAACCTCGCCCGGCGATGACCTGGCTCAGCAGCTCCTGGTCCGCGAGCCTTCCATTGACGCGGCGTCAGTTATTCACGTTCCAGGAACTCCGCGAGTCAAGTCCCCGAGCAGACTTAGTCTCCACTACTGACCATAGTTTTAACGCGATCCGTCGCTAAGACTGGAATCCGCAACCTGACAAGTCAGACCTAAGATCAGGGACCTAAAATCCGGACTTTAATGACTAAGAAACCTAAAATCGCGTCCATCATGCTGAGGCAAAATTCGTTGTCCCAAGACGCGATAACTCCTCTGGGTGTGCACTGGCAGGAGCCTGTACGGACGCTGCAACCCCGGGACAGACTGAAGCGGCATGGGAAAAACCCATCGCAGCTATATACCGTGATGTCAAGAGGGACCGCGCTAGCAATGTGGACGATTCTGGGGGAAGATCCAAGACTGGAAGGTATAAACTTGCTCTAACGACTAAAGGCCATCCAGGAGCTGTCAACAGAAGAGACGGGTGAACAATCAGGTCACCAAAGTGATCAATCCAGGGGTGAAGGGCTGGCACACGATGTCTCGCTATCGAACGAGGGCTATGCTTACGCGGCCTGTCAGCGTGCTGAGTTAGTGGTAGGAACCTGTCGCCTTGGGAGTGGGACATGCGCCGTATTCATGTCCATCGCCAAGTCCGAGGGAGGCTCGAGCTGTGCACTGTGTGTCTTCGGAGTACACATCAGACCAGCCGCTAATGTTAAAGTCATCGGCCTCTTCTGATTGGACGAGATGAACCGTGGTTTAAGGGTGCCACGTATGACGAGCCGAGCCGGGACTTGAGAGGTGGGCCCAGCCGGCACATGCTCCCCCTAAGGCTTACAAGACCGTTCACTTAGGCAGATGACTTTTCAGTTGCAAATCCCAATTCGTGGCGCGAGTTCAAGAGAAATCAGTGCGCCGAATCATCAGAGTCTCGAAAGCGACTAAGCGAAAGCGTTGCGCGACGCGCGGTGCGCAACTCTAGATCGGGTGGTCGACTCTGACCCGCGTATTCGATTGTGTCTGTTAACTACATCGATGGTTCCGGCTGGGAAGCGCCAAGGCGGGACACTCGCATAGTTAATCCATACTTTCAATAACCGGAGTGGATGGTTATCCTGGTCGCCCCTTTCCACTAACGAGCGGTTTCGTATTCCGTGGTTGGTTGGGTACGAAGCACGTGTAACGTACCTGGATGGTGCTAGTATGCTTTAAGAGATTATGGTCAGCATGTTACCTCCTGGTGGCTCGAAGAGGTGTTCCTGCGAATCGATTTCACCATAGAGCTATAAAGCAGGTATTACAGACTCGTCGTACAGTGACAGCTTCTGTGAAATGCATATGCCCCGTGAGAGCCCGTTTCTTAACGACATGGTAGTGGCCTACGTGCGTTACCTCAATAATCTTATGACAATCACCAGCTGCACCAAAACGTGAACAGATGTATATGAGACCAGGTGGCCCCATCATAATAGGTCACTACCGTCGATTCAGCAAGGGCATTCGGGTTCCGGAAACATCCGAACGGCAGGACATAGTACTATTCTAGGAATGTGTTGAAATACGGGTCTAATACTCAATAATTCCAGAAGAACATTGATGGGGTAGGTTGGACATAGTTATCACGAATATCAGTGCCCATAATATCGCCATGCGTATACAGTACTTAGATCTCCTCAGCGATACTTAGGGAGGGCGTCATGTTTAGACTTGTTCAGGTATGGTAACTCGACGAGTTATTATACTGATGTGTATATAGTCCCAGTTGATAATACGAGCGGGAGTACGCTAGCGTACTACTTACTATGGGGACCACCCGCGTTAGCCTGGAGGAATAAATATTCGGCTTATTCCTTAGTGAGAAGATGGAAAGTAAGGAGATCGCCATTAATGAGCTGAGGGGCTCGTAGTCGAAAAGATAGATGTATGGAGCGAAGTCACCTAGCCTCTCTGGTGAAGTGACGTTAAACAGCTGATAGTGTGTTTACTATCGTTGTAACTTCCTGGCGGCTATAGGAAACAGTAAAGTCGTAGGCATAGCCGATGAGTGCTACATGTGCGAACAGGATTATGACGTTAGGCTGCTTACTGGTGACGCTCGCAATCCGAAGATGTCGTCGGTAGGAACTATATATATTTGAGATTTTACTCCGATGCGCGCCGGTTTGCCTTGGAGAAGGGCCTTAGATGTGAAGTCCCGTATAGGTTACGACGTGAGCGCTCTCGTTGTATTGAGTTGATATACTATGCGTGTGGGTAGAACCAACCGCTAGTACTAATCTATTATATATATTTATTATTACTCATAGTGCCCCATTCCTACTCTACAGCTGAAGGCGCAATATCGCACGGACCCCGGCCAATATTACTTTCACATTTGTCTGCACTTTATTTATTTAATGTAGTGCTGTCAGTAGTGTAGTCGGAGTGCTTTTGATACGTCCCTTTTTTTTGATATATTAGTAGGGGTTTAGTTCGCTATTGGTAGTATTAATTTAATGGAGTATTGTAAAATAAATTAATTTCCCAGCCCTGGGACTTATATCAACGTATTTCTGTTCTGAATATAGATAGGGCCCTATACTAGAGGATCTAGCAATACCTTTACGTGTAGGCCGCTGTCTAGGTACCACTGTATGGGAATGGTATAGGTCCGGGGAACATCTCCTGGCCTCCGCGAAGGTTAGGGATATTCCGAACCCAATTTATATCGTTGACTAGGGGTAAACATGTCAATGTGATAAAGGGGGTGGCAGGACATACGGTAGGCCAGCAAAGAGGTACTCAGGAGCAGCGGACACGGTACCATTGGGCACTGCTTCTTCCAAAAGGAAGTAGGCATGGGAGTTGCATGGACAATATGATGATATATTATAGTAATAAATGCTCCGTGTTTAATCTACCACTACGAGGCAGCAGATACCATGCCCACCTCCAAAATAATAGAGCATGTGAGACTATTCTAGCCATATCATATAACTTATATACTAGGATAGATGATAGTATATTATCTAATCTATATAGTTACTATATTCTACTATCATTACTATTATTTCTTACTATAGTAGTATATAATATAGTATTATCTATACTATAATATAGTATTATTATTGCCCTAAAACCAATAAATCGTTTTTGTTTTGCCAGAAATTGACAAAGTGTTATTGTTATTTTATATTTTGTACACTATGGCCTAAAAACAATACTCATCCAACCAGCAGGGGGCAATGACACCATGATGAGAGGAGAAAAGATTACACTGAAAACTTGAATGTTTTTGACATTCTGTAATCTGACACACCGGACCTTTAAAATCAGTTCATCATATTTCTTATGAAGTAAAAAAACAAACAAAACACTGATGGATGGACATGTTTTTAAAAACAAATCAGATAGGACTAAACAGTTGTTAAGACTTTAGACAGTCTGCGGGGAGTCAGGATACGTCCAGGTTTAGACAGTCTGCGGGGACGTCACAGAGACTACGTCCAGGTTTTAGACAGTCTGCGGGGACGTCACAGAGACTAACGTCCAGGTTTTAGACAGTCTGTCGGGGACGTCCCAGAGACTACGTCCAGGTTTTAGACAGTCTGCGGGGGACGTCACGGAGACTACGTCCAGGTTTTAGACAGTCTGCGGGGACATCACGGAGACTACGTCCAGGTTTTAGACAGTCTGCGGGGACATCACGGAGACTACGTTCAGGTTTTAGACAGTCTGCGGGGACGTCACGGAGACTACGTCCAGGTTTTAGACACACTTGGACTGTCTGAGTCAGTCTCCACACAGGAATGCGCAGCAGGTATGAAGACTTGCTGTTCTGGTCTGTGCTTGCAGGCGTTTCCTGTATGTCGTGTTGAAAGTCAAATGATACTTCACAGCAGAAATCAACATGTTTACACTCTGACTCCACAAGGCCAAACCTGACAGTCTGCAGCTCAGCACATGTTGCTCAATGAAATCATCTCATTTTGACACAAAGGTTTGATGCAAGAGCTGATTTTTATTTCATTTTTATGATTGTCCATTAACATGATGCGATTGTTGGATGTGAGACCAGAGACGTACATCGATATCACCACTGCTTAGTGCACACACTCACGTCACCGGTACACTGCTTTACATTGTGTTGTGTATGTACAGTTTCAACAGACATTGCAGCGGACACTGATTGAGGCAACATGTTGACTCAACATGTTATCTCAATAAGTTTTAAATCACGGACATCCTGCTGCAAGTAAATTTTTTTCAACATTTGCTGCCTCAAAATGTCGCCCGTACATCGCGGCGCTGCAGATTCGAAGCAGATGAGTCGGAGTTTAATAAACTGTACAAGTCCCCAGCGCAGAGACAACCCTGCTGCATCTTTTTCCTTCTTCTTCCTAAGTTTTCTTGCACCCCTCGAAGCTTTGGCGATGCTTAGGCGGGGTCGGGAACCAGTTATTTAGATACACATGTGAGGCTAATGTGATCATACAGTACAATAAAGGAAAAACAAAACATGAAAGACGAACAGGTCCAATGAAAAATTATCTTTGATACAAATAAAATGTCACAATCGAGCAAATAAAAAAAAAATAAAAAAATGGCAGCAAGATTCTATAAGAATCATAAAGGAGGTACACACAAGCTTCATGACAGACAAAACTTTGCTTTCATAGTAGAGGCCGACAGAAACACAGACACTCAAAGAATGAGACGACTGATCGAATGATCGGTACATCTTAAACCTGAACTAGCAATGTCCAGCACTGCGCCGAATCAGGGAACTCTTCTCTTTGTCCACTGCTCAAGTCTGCTCAGTGTTAGTTAACGGCACCTGTAAGCTGCGGAACGTGTTAAAGCGACATGACAGTTAATGAAACGCTCAGACTACAGCGGCCTGTCGGAGTTAAAAGCCGATCGCACTGAACCATGCATTGCCGCGCTAAGCTGGACGTACAAGATCACGCGAGAATCTACAATGCTTGTCCGAACCTGTGAGGAACTCCAGGCAACTCGATCAGAACTGGAGAGAAGTCGAGCAAAGATCGATGCTGAAGGAACTTCTTAAAGGGAAATTATCTTTCCCCTCTTCCTCTCCAGTAACAGTTTAGCTACATTATCTGGTCACATCTGGTAGAAACAGATATATTGGGAATAAATGCTGAACAGAGATACAAAGGACAAGGTCCAAAGAAAGAGGTTTTTCCAGATGTGGACACATATACAGTGCTGCTCATAAGTTTACATACCCTTACAGGATTCATAGTTTCTTGCCCATTTGTAATAGAAAATGAATGATGACACAAAAACCCTTTTTCCCACGCGTGGTTAGTGAACAGCTGAAGCCATTTACTGTGACACAAATGTGAGAACTCAATTTAAACCAAAACAACAACAGAAATGACCCAAATTACCCTGATCAAAAGTTTACATACCCCAGTCCTAATACGGTGTATTTCCCCCTTGCAGTACTGCTTGAGACGTCCACATGACATTCTTTGAGGGAGAGTCGAATTTCACCTGATGTTATTTGAGGCTTTTTCTTCGCATCCCGAACAATTTTCCTTGCAGTTGTGGGGGAAACTTTGCTTGGTCTACCAGACCGTGGTTTGATTGATTTGATGATTCTGCATCCAAGACATCAGAACAGCACCACGTGAGGGACACAAGAGTTTCTCAGGAGTCCAGCAACTCACTGACTTTTATACACACTCACTAAATTACAAGCTAACAGATCACACGTGAAGATAGTTACCTTTAATAGCCATTCAACCCTAATTGTTTCAAGGTTATCAGGCCAAATTCTAAGGGTATGTAAACTTTTGATCAGGTTTCTGTTGTCATTGTGCTTTAAAAAGAGTAAACACAGATGTTTCACAATACATGGCTTTGGCCAACCACTATCCAAGAGTGAAAGAAAACATTTTGTGTTATCATTCATTTTCTCTGAAGAAAAAAACCATTGTGTCGGGGTATGTAAACTTATGGGCAGCACTGTATTATGTTGAACCAGATCGTCCAGAACCAGAACTTGTCGTCAGTTGAGGTGATTGGCTAACCCTAACCTGTGATACTTTTCCAAACAGTTTCTGACGAAGAATTCCTAGATTTCTTAGAACTTTTAGAGAAACAACGTCGTTGACTGAATCTGAACTCCAATTCTCTCCCAGTTGCGTCCTCGCTTGGTTTATTCCGTGTACCCGACATCGGCGCCTGCGTTGACGTCGGGTGCAGTCTACGCTGCGAAATAGTGACACCGCGAAGCTTCCTTTGGCAGTTACAGAGGCAGCGGTTGGTTGAGCAACATACAAAGTGAATGAAGAGACGGAGCGGTTATGTTCAGCACATATAAACACTCTCTACGGAATGTTGATAGCAAGGCGTAAGGATCTGCAGCTATAAAAAAAGTGATGCGTCAACAGTGAAGTGGTTGGTCTTCAGGGCAGATCAGTTCCTTGTGTGTCCGTCACGTCATACAGTGTTTTTTTTTTCCTGGCCAGCTGGAGGAAAGGCACGCTGCACATGTGACGTAACGTCTTTTGGCGTGCGTGCGTTCAGACACACACGTCTACAATGCTCTCGTCTGCCATCAGAAGCTGACTCTTGAGCCCTGGAGCCATGTCTTTCATCTTTACATGATCCATGTCGAAGGGGTCCCGCCAGGAGGCTTCGATCCCCGTGGAGGACTGAGCGCTGTTGGGCTGCTGCAGGCCAGAGCTGCCCCCTGCGGAGTAAACACCAGAGTCTCCGCTGCAGCTGCTGTCCTGGCGGCTGTGTCTGCCGCTGGAAACATTAAGAAGGAAAAATGTGTCATGAAATGAAAATATGAAACATTTTAAACACAATATGAGCGTCAGAGAATAAATCTACCTGCTGTCTGGCTCCAGGCTGGACATGGACGCCTGCAGGACCTCCAGGGGCGGGTTGTGGATTTCCAGGACCGGCGCTGGACAGATGATCACCTTATCACACAAGAGCTCCGATTCTGAATCCGTGTTGAGGAGGCGAGGGATGTCAGAGCTGGGAGAGTCGCAAAAATACTGCACGGAGGAAGAGGAGAGACTCAGGTTGAGTTTAATATCTAAAAACAATAAATTAACAGTTCACCTTCAAACATCGGCCACTAAACTGCTTCTGTCTGCTTCATACCTCCTTGAATTGTGGCGGCATCTGGGGGAAAAAGTTTTTCTTGACGGTCTTGTAGAGCCCGAAGAAGCACAAGAGTGCGAGCAGCACGAAGGTGAAGCAGAGCAGCAGAGAGCCCATGAAGTACAAAAAGATCTGCCACCACTGAACAGCACCTGTCAGCGTGTAAACACACACACACACACACACACACTCACTATGAGGGCGCTTACGAACACGGTAACACGGATGCTGAATGAATGTCCAAGTAAACCATGTTACCTGTCGTCTGCATGCACTGCGGTGACGTGAAGCTGCTGGTCTTGTTGTAGAAGTCGGAGCGAGACTGGACCATCACACAGTACCAAGTCCAGGACTTCAGGTTTGACAGAGTCACCAGAGTCTTCTTGCTGTCGAGTGTCTGGGCTGAAGCCTGAAGGACACGTGAGACCGGTGAGAAGACGACATTTTAAAATGTTTTCAGGTGAACACGCCCAAACAACACACTGCAGAGTTTAATACCTCTTTCCAACACAGACACTACATCTGCTTAAGAGTCACTGTTGAACTGTGGTGCATCAGACAGACAGACAGACAGACAGACAGACAGACAGACAGACAGACAGGATCTGTTTGTTTGTATGTAAGGCTCAAAGAGAGCGTGCAAATGCATCAACGCAGACAGGATACAAACAAACGTCCACAGATGATCTGTTGTGGCTTTTCTTCTCCGGCTTTTTGTTTTTGTGGTTCTGGTGACAGCACACTGTTATGTAACGTGTGTGTTGCGTCCTTTACCGTCACGGTCCTACTTTAACAGTATTACCACATGAACTGCAGTGTGTCAACACTAAGCTGCGGTGGAAACCCTCAGGACAAACGTCTCTTACCTCTGCGTGTGAATATGGATTTTTCATTCTTGGTATTTGTACTTCATGTTCAGGTTTATTCTGCGTCAGCCAGGCCAGACACATTTTATGTTTCATATTAAGTGAAATACACGTCAAAACGTCCTGTGAGTATTTGCACATGCAGAACCACCTGTGACTCTCTGACTCATCCTGTGCTTCAGTATCTAAACGTATCAGCTCAGCCTCTCGTTAGCTCGTAGGAGCTGGCAGAGCGATATTACTGTGCTGCAGTTTCAAGTGTCGATATCAGTCAGCGTCATTACAGCAAATACGTCTCAAAGTGATCCGACGCCCACGGATTAGCTTTCATTCACTTTCAGGACAATCCGTGCTGCTAAAAATAATTCAGATTTGTGCTCGGAGGAGGACGAAGTCAGATTTAATTAACATTTTATGTAAACATGCAACTTTTAGGCAACCTCCCCTTCTTCTCGCCTGAAGGAGTCTGAAGGAGTATCTTGTTCATCAGTGATGATGGATGTTGTACCTACACTCCACCCTTCACCTCTGGTCATGAGCTTCGGGTAGTCTGAAAGAATGAGATCGTGGATAGAAGCGGCTGAAACGAGCTTCCTCCGCCCGGGTGTCCTGGCCCAGCCTTACCCCCAAATCCCACTGGGCGTGGGCACGCAGTGAAGCGATACGCGGCCGTTCTAGTCAATGTTTCAAACCCCACCGGCTCTGCCACGGTCCGGTTCAGAAGCGTCCCAGAAGCAGAATTCAAAGCGGCTGTTTTATTTTTGATGGACGCCACAAGCAGCCTGCGTCAATTTAACACGAAGCACCTCGAGCTGACAGGAAGCCAGACACAGAGACAGCACAGAGAATCCGGTGGATTTTCAAAATAAAAACACCCCATGAAAACTGCTGGTTATAAAAACAGACAAAAGAGAAACAAATGAAGTACGCAGCATATTTACAATGTAGAAGCATATTTAGAAGAACATGAACCAGGAAAATGAGCAAATCTGAGCCGGTAAAAGTCTGGAGGGAGAAACGCTCTGAAACGCTGCTGGTGGGTTTGAAGTCGAGGACGGACCAAAACAGCATCGCGTCTGTGACATGACAGAGACGTGTCCGGTGGGGTTCGGGGTTAGAGATAGTTGGCCCCCGGGGCGCATTCTTACTACGTCACGACTCTTGTTTACACTCGAGAACAGCTGTTAGCGCTAGGCAGCGTTTGCATACTCTCTGCAGAGGTGAGAGGAAGGAGACGGGGATGCAGAGCTGCATCATGAGTACCGTCTGTTATCAGATCCGTTAGGCCAGGCTAACAGAGGGAGGATGGAGAGTGTAGCATCACAGAGACGTCACCGAGGACTCGCTGTGAATTTCCCGGAGTCTCTTATCTTCATCAGTCAATAATACGTTGAATTCTTAGCAAAGCTTAGTTTGTTTTTCTTGCGCTAACAATAGTCTAGCCCCGGGGTCTCCTCCCATTTTGAACGTGCCCTGAACGCCTCCAAAGGAAGGCATCCCAAAAATCCATCCGTCTTTTTTAAAATGCTCGGTAGAATTATGCTAAATATTCACACGTGACGAGGGCGCGCTGTGTTATGTGTTAGTCACGATCAGGGTTAGTGTTTTATCTCTCTGCAGGTCTTCAAACCCGTCAGCCCTGCGTGAGCTTGGTGTTATTTTAGGACGTGCTTCCTCGTCGAACAGGTTTTAAAAACAAGCCTTCTTGGTTTTTCATATAAAAACAACAAGCAGGAAATCACAGTACGACACAGGAAACTGTGACATTCAGCCGCCTTGTAGCACAGGCAGGAAACACCTCTGTGCGGCGTTAAAGTCAGAGCCGGTAAACCAACGCTCGACTGAACATGCAGAACACAACACAATCAAACCACAGAGAACAGGTGCCCTCCTGACAGGGCTGTGAGCGAGAGTGTGACTTGATTCAGTGTCTGCTGGAGCTTCAGGGGTTTCACCGGGCGTCTTTAGGGACTCAAGACAAAATGGGAAGTGTGAACACGAGAACCTGATGCTGCTCTAACATGTCTGCGATCATCTGTCTCGCTGTTTTTGAACACACGATCTGTCAGAGGCGTATCGCTGAGCAAAAGAGGGAATTTATATTCAAGTCGACAATATTTCAGGTGAGATAAGGAAGCACTTGTTGTGGATGGACGGATTGATTGGCATTTATAGTAGCCAGTAGAGAGTGTGCCTTGCAGGCAGTGCTATGAGCTAGCATCAGCATCTACCTTTCAGTGACAGAAGGGCACTCGGGGGTCGTTAAGGGCAGCTGGGGGGTCGTTAAGGGCACCCTGGGGTCGTTAAGGGCACCTGGGGGGTCGTTAAGGGCAGCTGGGGGGTCGTTAAGGGCACCCTGGGGTCGTTAAGGGCACCTGGGGGGTCGTTAAGGGCAGCTGGGGGGTCGTTAAGGGCACCCATGGGGTCGTTAAGGGCACCTGGGGGGTCGTTAAGGGCAGCTGGGGGGTCGTTAAGGGCACCCTGGGGTCGTTAAGGGCACCTGGGGGGTCGTTAAGGACAGTTGAAGGTCATTATCTGAACAGTCGGAGGACATCAGCAGGAAAAGCAGCAAATATATTGTGTATAAGATCTGATCCACTTTGAATTAAGTTGTAAAGTTGTGCTTTGTACAGTAATCAGTGAGGCCCAGACATACTGCGTTTCATTGGATGTAAGATTAGTACACACTGTACCCCGAGTGCAGGACGACATCATCAACAACTTTTTATTGTTTATCAGGAAATGACAAACTCTAAAACACCATGAAGAACACCTGAAAAACTTTGTGTCAGTGCTGGACAGACACTGGAGGACAGAGGACAAATGGGACAAAAACATCAACACCTGACAGAGGGATGAGTTCATACCTGTATGCCTGGAGAGCCTTCCCAGTAGACGATGTGGTAGTACAGTTCACGAAGTTTGTCCTTCATGGAGGTGTTGGTGTTGGTCAGAGGGTCAGAGATGGAAATCTCCAAGAAACCTTCAGCAACAGAAAGCTCCACTTTACTTGGAGGACCCACGGCAGCTGGCAGGAGAGAGACAAGATGAGAAAGTAATGTAATCAGAACAAATACTTGAGTACAGCTGAACATATTTACCACAGTGGGATTACACAAATCTGCCGTGATTTAAAAGCAGCAGGACTTTGCATGTTAGAACTACAGAACTACAGAACCACAACACACCGGTTTGTAGACCAGTTTTAACGTTGCCAGCAGTGACGTGAGTGGCTCATTGAATCACCACACCCACCTCACCCAACCCCTTCTGGCACGCAGGGCTTAATCTCACAACAAGACTCGATTAGGTTTAATCCAGCTATGTTTGCCTGTGTGATGTTTACTTCAGCTTCTTGCACGATCTTGACTGAACTTTGTGGTTTTGATTGCTCAGAGCGGCACACGTTCACACCTTAAGGGTACCTTTCCTAGAAACGTTGCTCACAGCTCTATCTGCATCACTTTGTGGTTGCACGCTCTTTTTTTCCAGCTGCTCCTCTATCCTGTCAGTCAAAGTGTGTTTGTCTTGTTTTTAAATGGTTTATGGTTCTGAGATCCACGTCTTCGTCTCATTCCTTTCTCACCATCTTTATCGGGGCAGAATTCCTTCAGCACCCAGTCCGAATGGCGTCCGTCTGCGCTGGCTCGTACGCGGAACACGTAGATGCCCAGGTAGTGCAGGTTCAGGTCTGTGAGGTCACATGATGTTTGCGGCGTGTTTTCACACACCATGGACCATTTCGGACTCTTGTACCTCAGCTTGAACTTCCTGTAGGAGGAGGGAGGAAAAAATAAAATAAACTCACTTTGAGTTCACTTGAATTTTGCATTTGTACATTTTTTTGGTAACTTTTCAGTCTGTTGCTCAACAGAAAGTCGTCACACAGAGCACAGACTGCATGTCTGCCAGAAGTATCTGCTGGCTGTAAGTCAAGTTTTCGTTTCCTCCTAACAGTAAAGACTGCGTTTTCCAGTTGTTTCCTGTAGTTGGTTTTAGATTACTAACAAACTGCATCTCAGTTATCATGGAGGACAGCTGGGACTCGCCAGACACCACCAGAGCTCAAATGATGTTTTGTTTCTCACCAGACAAACAGCTGGAGAGACACAAGTTCATCTCTGTGACGCTGTTTGTAAAAGAGGCTGTTTTCTGGGGGAGAGTTCACCGAAGAGTCGTGAGGAAGGACTGTGACTGTGTCGCAGTGACTTTTACACATACATTTTAAGATCCTTTCTCATGCAAGTTGCCAAAAACACAACCTACTACCACATAACTGTGGGATATGACGTGCTCTCAATGCCCAGACGGGGCTGTTTTCTTGGAGAGTGTTCGCCGAAGAGTCGTCAGGGAGGACTGACTGGATTATGGTTACTTTTCAACATAAATTTGAACACTTCATATCAGTTGCCAATAACACAACCTACAACCACATTCCTCTTGTGGGTTGCTTAAAATGTCATCACATAACCATCGGAGATAAACCGCTGGACATAACCGGCTCTACTGCCGGATGGAAGCTGTTTTCTGGGGGACAGTTCACAGGAAGGACTGACCGGGTCAAGGTGACTTTCCCATGTATAAACTAGGTGGTTTTTTTCCCCTCATGTAGCTGTACTGACGTTTATTCTTATGAAGAAAACATCTATTTTCTATTTAAAATAAAAACGTGTGGCGTCAGTGAACTACAGCCGGGGGCTAGATGGTTAAAGTACTCAGATGTGTACAGCAGCTTCACGAGTCTTTGTGTGTGAATATCTGGACCAGATTTGATTCATCCAACTGTTGTTGGAGCGTTTCACTCTGGACTGGAGTGACTGATCGACCTCTGGGATTTCCAGAATGGAAAGAAACCCTTCCAAACACCGTCTGTTTTTTATCTCATCGTTCTCACCATAATAACCTCAGTGTTTACCCAGAATGCTTTCACAGGAGGTAAGTTGCTTAACCTCTTATTCAAAGTTGAGCCTGTCACAATCGTTTGTGTGACAGGACTCCGTTATGTTGCGAGTGAGACTCACCCGACGTATTGTGTGGTGAAGGTGACGCCGTGACTCCCCGCGGCGCTCCGGTCCCAGTCCCAGCTCAGCATGTAATTTGTGTTCAGGGTCACCATGGTGACGTTCTGTGGAGCCGCCAGCTCTGCCGCCCCTGAAACACACCAAGGGAAACCCCACATGACGACGCTATTAACGCTTTATGTGAATTAACTGTGAACTGTGGGTAATTTAAACAAACAATCATATCCAAACATAAATCTAAACAATTAGTTTTGCCATAAGCAGACATGCAAAATAAAACAATTAAAAACACATTCCAACAGATTTATTTGTAAGAGGAACTTTAGAAAGTTTGAATCATTTCATTGAACAATATCATGAACTCCACGAGCTCTGGGCTTTAAAGTGTGGCCCAGCTACAGAAATCACCTGAAACCATGAAATCTGGTTGTTTTAGTCAAGATTATGTTTAAGTTCCCTGTTAAAGGATCAACCTCCAATTTAGTAAATTCCCAGTTTATTCCAATGGAAAGTTTCCAATTTTGAAAATTCCCAGAATTTTGCAACCCTAGTTCTAAATATATGCTACATAGTTAAACTGTTTCTCTTTTGGTGGCTGTTTGCATGGGGTGTTTTATATTGAAAAACGCAGATCGTGCAGATCGTGGAGACCGGACCACGACGGTTCTGGTGGGGTTTGAAACATTGATTAGAACAGCTGCGCGTGCAAACGGAAACACATCCACGCACGGTGGACTGTGCACAAATTTTATTTGTATAGCTCAAAGTCACAAAACACTTTTTTTTATATAACACAGAACTATCTCGTAAAAACAAATCTAATGCTGTGGTTAAGAATTTATGACGGCAGGGCGATGTATGTGGTAATAAAAAGATTAACAGTGTTACTCATTAACGCTGGAGCTCTGTGACACACACACACACACACACACACACACACAGGCCTTGGGTTGGGTCGTGTGTGTCAATGTGAAACCTCACAAGAAGAACTGCAGCAGACGACACTGGAAGTGAGACTGTATAAATTTATCTACAAAAACAACACGTGCTCAGCAGTTACAGCTTCTCCTACGAAGATGCATTTTAGATTAATGATGTGACTTTCTAGATTTTCCTTTATGACGTCTTCATACAGAAACCTCCACCTATGGGTGACCACAGGAGGAGTTGTGGACAAACATGTATTGTGAACTTAGAGACATTTAAGATAAGATGAGACTAGAAGATCCAAAGAATAGACAGACCATGAGTGACGTCACCCGCCTCCTGGCTAATACAAATATCAGCAAAGACGTAGATCATCAGCAGACCTGAGGTAATAATCTGAACCAGTGAGTTGTATATAAATTCACCCTCAGTACAGTTGTCATGAACGGGGAAATTAGCTACAGAGACCAAAACTGCACTACCGCCGAGCTGCTTCCTGCTGACAGCTGTTCTCGAGTGTGAACAAGTGCGCCGTGGTTTTCATGAAGTAGTCCATGTTTGCACACAAACGGGTGGAGATCAGGGTCAGAAAAAAACATGAACCCGTGCAGCACCATGGCCACAGCATGGTGTACTGGAAAGTTGGGCTAAATCTGCAGAACACAACGTGACCTCAAGAAAGAGGAACAAATCAAATCAAGGGAAATAATAAACCAGTCGTCTAATTTAGGCTCTTCGGATGTCATGACATCTGTGATACTGAAGGAACGCCGTGAACATCTGTAGGTTCAGGTACAAACAGGAGACATGTGGAGGAGTTCTGGGGAGGACGGTGGCTTCGTTCAGTCTTTAGATTTTTGGCCTGAAGAGGTTTCGCAATATTTTCCTCACTGACTCAGTTCCTCTTTTTTTTTTCTTTTTGGGTTTATCTGTCCTGAGCTTTCCATCACACATTAAATCAAACCCCAGTGGTTTCGCTCTCAGGCGTCACATGACTCAGAAACAGACAGTCCAGAACATGTTTGATGTGGACATCTGTGCCTCGAACACAAAGCAAAATTTAACTGGCATACCGAGGACAGGCGGATAAATTAAAGCACATTCTTTTTCTTTGATTTATCACACCGCACGTACGCGAGCTTCTGATTAATAAACGCACGTGTACGAGACTCATCTCCACTCCCACAGTTCGTCATGAATGGGTGTAGAAGCTTCACTCCACATCTCAGACCGACAGTCTAAAAACTGAAAACAGTTCAGTAATTCCTCACACGCAGAGGTGAAGGGGTAACAACAGAGGCATTATTCCCGCTCATTAACTGAAAACAGTTGAACAAACGGAGTTTACAGTGATATCTCTTCCTCTTATCCAGGGTCAGGTCATGGTGGCCTCAGGTTTAGCAGACCTCCTTCTTCTCCTCACCAACACATTCCAGCTCCTCCTGGAGGATCCCGGAGGCGTTCCCATGCTAGATGGGCCATGTAGTCCCTCCAGCTGGTTCTGGGTCTCCTCCCAGTTGGACGTGACCAGAACACCTCCAAAGAACCTCCTCAGCTTGCTCATTTTTAACGTGAAGGAGCATTGTGTCTCTTCTCCGAGCTCCTGACGCTACTCGATGCTGGCGCTCCCTCTCCTCATTCATAGTCTACGTCTCTCGACCATTCAGAAGCTGTTTCACGAAATAAACAGGTGGCGCATTTTTTGGCGGACACCCTTTTACAGATACCCCACGAGACGTGTGTGAGGAGTTTTAAATGATGTAAATCCGCTCAGGCCAGCCCGTATAAAGCCTGGATATTATGCCCACTAACTTACAGAAGCATTGTTAACCATGCTGTGGTCCAAACCTCAACACGACCCGCCTGTTTTTTAACTATTTCAGGCCAATTTCTGAACTTCTCATCCAGAACTGAGAGGGTGGCTTCTTCTTTTACCTTAGCATGCTTTCGTTTGGCCTATTTGTTTGGGCTCATCTGTCAAAGAACAGGAGTATAAACATATAAAGTTCTTGTTGTTTGGTTTGGGTGGAGTCAGCGCTGCTTGTTGAAGTTTCATCGGTCAATTTGAATTTTTGCAAATTGCTGCACACTGGCGTGGCAGTACCAAAGCTAAAGTGGAAATAAAATGTAAATGTATAGACACACAGTCTATTACTCACTAAAACACTGTAATGTTTGTGGCCCGATAATCACCACTGAACTCACAGAACACTTCTGAAGATGGAAGGACAATAAAAACCCTGAATGTTCCCCTTCACTGAAAGCTCAGGTTGCCCCTACAGATACACATTCCTGTGTGTCAATGTACCTCGGGTTATTAAGGCGTGCACGTTATGGGTGAAACTGCACGAATGATTCACACAGTCAAGTCAAACTGAAAATGAAACGATGACTCGGGTGGGGAAAAGTATCTGCATGTGAATGTGTAACCGATATACTTTAAAAACTAAGATTAGAACTACTTCCCAAAGTCAGACATTAAGCATTGAAGCAGAACTCGTCCTTCAGTCAGACACAGTCTGCGGCTTGTTCCTGCAATAAAACAGTCAAGAGATGATTTGGACTTTCACCGCAGACTAATACCTGGACTTCATACTTAGGTGTCAAAATACTCATTAGTATCAAAGCAATTAGGTCAGCATTCATCCCGATATGACAATAAACTTGTTAAAGCTAGAGTTTTAAGGAGACATATCTGTATCTGCGTACATTTATAATGCAGAAAAAAATGCTAGTTCATGGAGCAGCAGCTTCAATATTCCCTAAAACAAAGCTGATTATTTAATGAAGAAAGCAGCCCTCTCAGTATTCCTTATACTTACTCCTTATACTTAGATAACGCTAACTGCTGCACACGAACAGCTTATAATCACTCGTACTTCCTTTACACTCTGAGGTCAGGCGGAGCTGGCTGGAGATTAGAAAACTTTCCAAAGCTTGAAAAAAGGAGAAGAAAGACGTGCTTCATACTCAACACCAAAGAGCGTCGGTAATGTGGTGATGTAGAAACGAGGAACAAACTTGCGTTGTGTTGAGACGTCTGACAGCGACTGTGTTACATGATGGCCCTTTAACCACGACAGCAGTGGCACTTACGATATTACAGTTATACAGCGGTCACCAACTTAAATAAAATAAACATGAATAATACACATTAAAACACTGGCAGAAGCCATCTTCCTCAGTACTTTTACTTGCAATATCTCGAGTACTTTCTGGAAATGTTGTGTATTTACTTGTATTTGAGTGAGAGTTTGAATGCAGGGTTTGTGTACTTGCAGTATATTTATAGAATGATATGGTGAGGCCGTAAGTGTCACTGCCGTGCCGGGTGTGCTTTACCGTCGATATTGGCACGGCAGTGGCACTTACGGCCTCACCATATCATTGTTGTGCCAATATTGACGGTAAAGCACACCTTCTCATGCGATATTATGATTATACAGCGGTCACCACCTTAAATAAAATAAACATGAATAATACACATTAAAACACTGGAAGAAGCCATCTTCCTCAGTACTTTTACTTTCAATATCTCGAGTACTTTCTGGAAATGTTGTGTATTTACTTGTATTTGAGTGAGAGTTGAATGCAGTGCCGGGTGTGCTTTACCGTCAATATTGGCACGGCAGTGACACTTACAGCCTCACCATATCATTCTATAAATGTACTGCAAGTACACAAACCCTGCATTCAAACCCTTACTCAAATACAAGTAAATACACAACATTTCCAAAAAGTATTCACGATATTGAAAGTAAAAGTACTCATTATTTTACTTTATTTAAGTCGGTGACCGTTGTATAATCGTAATATCGCATGAGAAGGTGTGCGTTACCGTCAATATTGGCACGGCAGTGACGCTTACGGCCTCGCCATATCGTTGTTGTGCCAATATTGACGGTAAACGGTTTACTTTCAATATCTCGAGCACTTCCTGGAAATGTTGTGTATTATTTACGTGTATTTGAGTGAGAGTTTGAGTACTGGCAGTGTATTTATAGAAGAGATCGGTAATAAATGTAACGAGATTTCGTACTTAGACGAAGCCAACAAGCTAATTCGCTAACACGGTGTGTTAGCAGAGGAGCTAACGGCATGCTAACGCAGCTAGCTGAACTCACCGGAGCCGAGGAAGAGGAGGAGGAGGAGGAGGAGGCCGGACATGGCCGAGGTTGGTGTTGATGTTCTTCTTTCTACTTCTACTGACGGTGTTTCATGCGCTCGTCGCCTCCATCCAGGCTCAGCTCTCCGTGCACCGACACAGCGCGCGCTGTCACGGTGAGGCTAACGGCTGCTTCCGGTTTATGGATTTTCAAAATAAAAGCCGGAGTCTTCTCCTTCTTCTTTGATGTTTAACGGCAGCCTGCATCCTTGTTGTTGCATACTGCCCTCTTCTGGACCTACTTCCTTTTTACTTAAAATTCTTTTAATTAACCCGGTTAAAACAAAACATCTCATTATTATTCTCCTCCCTACGGAAGCCCTAAAGGGTCATACATACATACATACATACATTTTATTCCACCCGTTTTCCCGTGATAACGAGATAATTAATTCCACAAGAATCCCGCTGTAGTACACAGTGTGTAAATCTTTGCTGTACCTGGTGGTGGTGATTTGGTGGAGAACCAAGGCACAGATCAAAAACGACACAGAAACGTCGTGAATTAGGATTTGCTACCTACGCTGCCTGCCCAAGACGTTCACCTCAATAGCCGTTCAGGACCTGTCAGATATACTCGCAAGGAGATGGGCGCGTTCAAGATGCACAGGACAAAGTTAACACTGGCATCAGCATCTGTTCTGGCACCACATTTCAGAGAGGAGTTTAAGAAAGAGGGTTGGTTGGTCTCCATATTCCCCCCTCTATCTGGTGGCACGAAGACCTGGCGTAGCAATCATCCGTGACAAAACTCTGGTTCGGCTGGTTTCTCGGCGTAAGGTAAAAATGATTACTTTACTAAGTTACGGTAGCACGCGGGCGAGCCATTCCCACCCAGGGGCTCCTGCGTTGATGGGGGTTTTGTTGCAGTTGGGTTTGTTATATGGGGGGTATAGATGGGAGGGGACAGAGGCACGATCACCGATGTCTGTCGTATTTGCGGCCCGGACCACAGACGCGAGAAGTCGTGTGGTTAATTGCACATTCACAGGTCCACGGCGAGGCCTGGCAAACGCCTCAGCAACAATAGAACGCAACAAACACGGAAAACAACCGAAAATGAACCTGTGCGCAGCGACGACACCCCAAACTACGGTGGGCCCTCCTAGGACAACGGCTACACCCTGCCAAACCACTGAGGGGCACAAAACAATACAACAGCGCCCTCTAGTGACAAGAGCCAACAGAGGCCGGGGCTGGCCCTACTAATTACCATTTAAACGTGTACTGAATTTAATGTGGGGGTAGGCTGGTAGAAGCACTTAGTTCTAGGGCATTTGCTGTGTGTTGATTTGAAAAAAAACCTAGTTTTTCAGTGTGTTTAATTTCATTATCGATTTTTGTGTATGTTGGAATCTCAATCAGCTGGCTGGTGAACTGGCCAAATCCGCTGTGCGTAGTGGTTCAGAAAAGAATGCCACACAGGTGTGGGGAGTGGTAAGAGCAGAGGCGAGAAAAAAATAGAGGGACCGGAGGGAGAAGGTGCTCTTTAATGTGCATTTAGGTCGTTTTTGTTTTTAAAATTGTTTTGCACTGTACGTCCTCATAACAGGTAATTTGGTGACTTAAACAATGACATTGTATATGAGGCCTCACCGGGGTTAAGAGGTATAATAAACGGTGCAGCTAAACCAGCTGGCATATAAATAATAAATCCTTGGGGTCGGGCCTGGCACTAGTAAGGTTCATTATGTAGTAGTCCTGTGGTTGATTTACTTTACTTTTCGCCGCGTGTGTTTTGGTTGGTTGTAATTTGCAAAAAAAAAAAAAAACCGTATTTATACTATCTTTATGAGCCTACGTGTGGTTATTTGATACAGCAGAAGCGCCAGATATTAGAGTGTTTTTCTATCACATGTGGTTTGGAGTTTAACGGTTTTTAACACGGGTTCTGGCCAACTTCGTGGTTTGTGGGGCTTTTTTAACAACACACACACACACCAACACACAACACACAACACAACCACACACCACATCCTATATATATATATAGGTATATATATATAAATATATATATATATAATATATATAGACTGGCCCTAACAGTGCTGTCAATCAACAAAGATCCAAAAAACCAGGGGTGGGCGGGAAACCTCATGGCATGGGCCGGAGTGGCGGGACGGGCTGCCTCCGGTTTAGAAAATGGATAAGCGCAAGAAAAGTGCCGGTGCCAAGCATGAAAAACCGTGGTGTAATAAGCTAAGTGCTCTGGAAGTGGAAGCTGCTAAAAAGTTCAAAACTGACACAAGAATCCCGCTGTAGTAACACAAGTGGTAAATCTTTTGCTGTACCTGGTGGTTGATAGATTCTGGTGGAGTGAAGCCAAGGCACAGATAAAAACGACACAGAAACGTCGTGAATTAATTGCTACCTAGACGCTGCGACTGTAGCCACGACGCAGATAGACGTACCTCAATTCCGCATGCCGTTCAGGGACCGGTGTCACAGATATACGTAGCAGAGAGAGATGGGCCGCGTTCAAGATGCACAGGAACAAAGTGACACGCGTGTCATCTATCTGCTTTCTGGCACCACATTTTCAGAGAGGAGGTTTAAAAAGGAAGATTAGTTTGGGGGTCTCCAATTCCCCTCTATCTGGACTAAATTTAGAAACTATGATATAA
>NC_040028.1:20909581-21013822 GCF_000972845.2 Larimichthys crocea | reverse complement strand
ATGCATTCTGTAGACATGTTTTTACGACACACCTTTATTTTTATTTTTTCCTCACCTGAACTTCGCCGGGCCAACATTCTTTCCGTTAGGGCAGCATGTTAGTCAACTGCTTCAAAAGACTTTCTGTCTTACTCAAACTCAGCCTACAAATTCTCTACAGTCAAAGCGCCACTCCTGAAAAACACGTCTCCAACGATTATCTTTAGGTTTTGTCTTTGCTTAAAGGGACCCCTGTCTCTTGGGTTTTGGGTGCGGTCCTCCCCACCATGGAGAAAGGGGACTTGTCAAGGACATACCCTTTTCACATCCTCGAAAGCCCCTTGCTTCTTCGTTCGTTGCTCCATTGCGGGGGCAGCGCAAACACTGGCTGTGAAACTTGGTTTTTGTAGCTTTTATACATATGCTTGATGCTTCCAGCTTACATGTTTTATTGGGCTTGATTGAGACAGACGGTGCCCGTATGTGGAAGAAAACCTCCCAGGGCTTACTTCATTCTATACCGAGATGTCTAAACGTATGGAAGTAAAGGAGTGGAGTAGAAAGTACAAGTGCTATATTCAAAAAACTGAACCTGGCTACGAAGTTGACACGTTGTTCTTAAATACCAACTTAAGTTGAAGTACTTCTAAACGTATTTCAAAATGTTTGTACTTAAGTATTGCAAAACTAGAGTATGTAAAAAAATTCTACTCAAGTTTAGAAAGCAGGGGTGGACTGGGTCAAAAAATCAGCCCTGGCATTTCTGTCCACCCGCCCAGCCCACTTACAATTCTCAGCTAGACCTACAAACAGTAGAAGTCACAAATCTCACAGCCATCTCCTGCCATTACTACAAAAGGCGATTCATTTCCTTGATAGCAGTTAACAAAATAAAGCACGTAACTATGACTAACGGGGACTAAAATGACAGCTATAGCAATAAAATCCATCAGTCTTTATTTCATTATAAATCAACAACAGAAGTCTGCTATGACGCGCGGGTGGGACAGCCGAGGACTACTAACGGGAAGAATTCCTCATGCTACCCTTTCCGTTTTTTAGTCTGTGAATGTGAAATTTTTTGGTGTACGCCGACGCATTAGTTAAACCCTGTCTACCTCTCTCTCTCTCTCTCTCTTCTCTCTGTCTCTTCTCCCTCATAGAATAACTTCCTCGCAGGTCGGGAAACTATATAAGAGACATTTATGGAATTACCAAATTGGCATTTATCACACATATAGTTATGTTGATTACATTATTAAGTCATCATCACAAATCAAAGCATGAATTATAGAACATTATAAGACACATGACTACTCACACCAATCAGAGACGTTCTCAGTTAGCCAAAGGTTGGAGACGTGAGGCAGTAGCGCAGTAAAGTACAGAGAGCAAGTCCTAGGATTCCCTTCTTATGGACAGAACAGGAAAAAGATCCTCAGGCCTCTACCATGTCGATTGGTCAACTGAGAGGGACATGGATACATTACTTAATTCTCGATTGAAAACCTAACAGAACTGTTTTTCTCTGTTCCTGACATCTAGGAGTTGAAAAACTTTTTGGATGCGAATTGATAATTTCGTGTAAATAAGTTTACACCATTAAGTGATCAACACAAAGCACCAATACAACTTTCTAAAAGCATCAATAAAATGGACCAAAAGATGACTTAGTCCCATCCATAATGTGTGATTGTGTTTTGATTTGCTTCTTTATTTCACAGCTATTCGGCCATGTTCAATGTTCTCTGTTGCTATGGAAACAGAGGGACCGCTGGACTTAGCAGTGTTGAGCTATACTTAGCTACATCATCTTAATAATAATCATAATATCACACTTGGGCATATTTAACAAAAACCACAACTTAAAGTGTCTGATTTTGTCAACAAGCCCTTCAACTTGGGCTTAATCTGTGTCTAAATATGCCAGTTAATTAGGTCACATCACCATTCAAATGTAAAAACGTTTTTTCTACTTTGTTTTGGACACGTCCAAATGTAGCCTATCAGCCCCAGGCTAACGTTACTGCCAGTCCGCCTCCACTCGGCTCTTCTCCGGCGCAGCAGACCTGCCTGGGTTGGGACCCCGGCAACCAAAACAGGCTGTTTTTTTTGTGGCGCCATGTTCTTTTAAATCATTAAGTTGGGCTCTTATTTCTGTGTTACAATATTTGCAACGGGCTTTAGAGTCATCTCCTGGGACAGGTGTGATCCAAGTTTTTAGGTCAGGGTCGGTTTCCCATTCCTTCCTGTAGGATTTTTTATATTTTCCCCACTTCGGCATGATGCTAACGGCTTCAAATTCAGCGCCGCTACTTTTTGTTTGTTTGTTTGTTTGTTTTTTAGCGCCACTACTTGTGTGACTTTGCTGTCGCTGACCTGACGTCACGTCGTCACCTTAAATTCAAGCTGCCACTCATTGAATACAACTCATGTCATTTATTTATTTATTTATTTATTGATTTCACATTATTTAAAAAGCCGCCTAATGTGGACAAAAAATTATGGATCAGACAGATTTTACAGTGGTAATAGGTTTGCTGGCTCCGTATCATGGACTACATGCATTTACCGTACATTCTGTAATACGGGCGCACTTGATTTAATACACTAGACTATCGTTTTGTTTTCTCGAGATCTCTAATTAATTATCTCGTTATCGCGGGAATAAAATGTATATATGTATGTCTGTATGCATGCATGCATGCATGCCTGTCTGTCTGTCTGTCTGTCTGTCTGTCTGTCTGTCTGTCTGTCTGTCTGTATGTATGTATGGCCCTTTAGGGCTTCCATACCTCCCTTCTCTAGATGTCCCACATTCTGTTATACTTTGACACTATTCTCCACTGTTCCTGTCTTCATGATCATGACCCTCCCCTTTCATATTCGTGACAAGCAACCATCACATGCTCCACTGTCTCTCTCCACAGCTACACCGACCTGTTGGATGTTTTCCTGTTATATTAAGAGTGTTATTCAGTTTACTGTGCCCTGATCTTAATCTGCTCATGGTCACCTGCTCTGCTCTGCTACCTCTCCTGCTTCACCCTGTACTTTATAAATGTCTTCCCCTTTTCCTGCTTCTTCCAATGTTGTTTCCATTGATTGATTATTTCTTTCCATATTAAACTTTTTCCTTCTGCTTTCACTTTCATTTCCACCTCCTCTTTCTTTGCTGCCTCCTTTGCAGTTTTATCTGCTTCTTCGTTCCCTTGTTAGGTGAGCTGGTACCCACATGGACGTTATTTCCCTCCCCTGCTGTGCTAATCTGGATGTTTGAACAGTATTTCATATCATATTTCCTGATGTGTTTTTGCTGCTCTATTTTTAATGCTCAAGAGTGATGAAAATGAATCACTACATATAACCGACCTTCTGTCACCCTGTCCTCCACCCATTCAAAAGTCAGAGTCAGAATCAGAAAATTAAAGTTTATTGCATATGTATGATTTTACACACACAAGGAATGTGTGTTGGTGTCATTGGTGCACGGCAACATTCTCTAAATATGAGAAAGTAAAGAAGATCAAGTGTTAAAAGTATAAAAACCTGCTAATTTTTGTCATAATTGACAGTTTTCACCAAAAATAATTTGTGAGAATAAAAAAAAATAAAAAAATTATATATATATATATATATATATATATATATATTATTATATATATAATATTATATATATAATATATATATATAGTATACTGGAGTAAACTGAAGGCATTAGTTTGCAATAATAGGCTACATTTGTGTATCTATATATTATTATACAGTGTTATTAACAATAGCATTACCATCATATCATCAGTACTGTTACCATCATCTTGACACTGCACCTTATCTACCTGTTTATCTTGTGTTTTTTAAGTGTCCTTGTCCCATTCTGTGTTTTTATTTAGATTTTTTCTACCTCAGTATTTTATTCTATTGGATTTTTATTGCATTCAAATATACCGGACTGCTATGACGACCTAATTTCCCCTCGGGGATGAATAAAGTCAGGTGTCTGTGAAAACACAGCAGTTTGTTGTGAAATGAACGTGGATCAGTAACGTTACTAAATAATGGAGCTACGAGTTTGATATTAGTGAAGCAGAATGGATCCATCTGTCACATTTAACGAGGCCTCGAGCTCGAGATCTTACAGCTACTCCTTCCACATCTGCCGAGGTCATCATCATATCATATCAATGAGGTACCTGACATCCTGAAGCTGAATGTTTCTGTGTGAAAAATAACCAGAGACAATATGAGCCTCATCAACAACAACCACAAGAATAACAAGAACTATGCATGAACTTTTGATCAGCATAAACACATATAGGCTAATAATCCAGTATATAAACAGGTGAAGAAGGTAAATATCAGTTAAGTTATTATAGGCCACATTTTAACAAATGAATCACATGTGGGCTCCCTGTTCTGTTTGTCTCTCGTCCAAGGAGTCCTCAGGTTGAAAAAGGTTGACAATTCCCGGTATGAACGTTATAAATCTAGTCTAACATATTATTGATGCAGCAGCGCCACCTGCTGTCCAAACCAACAAACCAGCAGCTGAAGTCAGATGTGCTCTCCATCTGTTCAGTCCCATCACAGACATCCTTCCATGTTCTTCACAGTCGTAGTAGTGGCAGTGGTATTTGCTACTTTCTGTTCAAGTCAAAGTACACAAGTATTTATACCTAAAGTATTTGGAACGGCCAGTGTTGTGGGTAACTACAGTACTCTAATTACTACTACTACTTACTCTTACTTTTTTCTTTTTTTTAAGTAATCCGTTGCTTTAAGAATTTCTCCGGATAAGGAAAGAAAAACTCCAACTGCAGCTTTTTGTCAGACAGTACTCTTTCTTTACTGAACCACTTCTAGAGTCAGTCCAAAAAATACAAACACTCTTTTTCCACGCGACTGACGAGACATGACGACTTTCCTTTGTCTTTTAAAACGGGAACTTCAAAACAACGAGGTACATTACAAAGTCTGACGTTGTTTAAATTATTGTGGCTTAACTGGCCCTTACAGTATTCAAAGCAAAGTAGTCATTGTGCAGATGTCAGCAGTATTTTAATGCTGGAGTTGACTCAGGTGGGTGGAGATCATTGAAATACTTCACATGTTCTTGGGTTGTGTAATCTGTAAAAATTCCCTTCAGCCCCAGGAAACTGATGGCGTCAGAGAGATGGAGAGAACCTTGTTTGAGGGAGAGAACAAGACTCTTTCCGGAGCTAGTGAGGCCTGGGTGCTGGAAGTGACAGAAACTGCTTGTGTCTGTGGAGGAGGGGCAGTCCCCTTTGACTGATCCAGAGCCTGTGGACTCTGAGAGGAGAACCATAGAATGGATCACGCAGCTGTCTGCACCAAATCTGTCAGCAGCGGATGTTACCGACATGACAAGCATGACCTCCGACCTCCAGAGACAGCCAGCCCCTGCTCTCAGTACCACAACACAGACAGACAATGCCTCAGACATTCTGCACACTGCTGACCAGACCTCAGCCATGTACTGTGACCGTTCTAATGCACAGACACAAGTCAGGTCAAGATTTGGTCGTCTAGTCAAACCTGTGAACAGACTCATACAGACCATGTCTAGGCAGGATGTTGTTCAGGACAAGTTCTGTTAAAGCTGTTTGCAAATCAGTGTTCCAGGCTTTTGCTGACTAAAACGTTAATCAGATAGCCTATGCCCCTTTTGGGTCTGAATGTTTTTGTATTGATATAATGTTGCACTGTTTTCATTTTATACCGTGTCACGAGCCTGCACTACACTATGTTTTGGGGTCTTGTGGGGTGTATAAGGCACCCTGTTACCAGTTGCTGGATTGAGAGTAAGCGCTGCTCTCATGCCACTTCATCCTTAAGGGATACATTTGGTGTGGTTTTTCTTGTTTATGGCCCTGGTATTTGTGAACTGGTAGTCTTCCTATGGGGTAGACTGTGGTTGGTGCTCATATTCGATAAAAATCAGTGGGGGTGGGTGTAACAGGTTAGATGCACTTTATTAGTTCATATTTTCAATTTGTATTTGTAAGTTTTATTTATCATTGTATGATTATTTTGAGTATTTTTGAATTTGATCTCTCTTTGATCACAGGTTCTGGATAGGTCTCACTTTGGCCTTATTCAATATGTTCTGTTTACCAAGTTGGCCAACTTTTAGATTTAAGCCTCGACTGCAACAATCAGAAGGACCCCCCACCTGAAGATCTCAGGCCGTGGTCAACATCTCTGCATCATGTAGCTGGAGCCAGACCCAGACGTGATTTAAAGACGATCAGTAAAATCTTTAAATCAATTCTGAACACAACAGGAAGTCAGTGGAGAGAAGACAGGATGTGATGTCGTCTTTTAACAGCAGTAAGAAGCTGAGCTGCTGCGTCTGAACTCGTTGGAGGCCAGAGAGTGACTTCTGGTCAGTGCTGGAGGAGGGAGTTACAGCAGTCGAGTTGGATAAATGATCAGCCGGACTCGAGAATGAACCTCAGCCCCTCACCAAGAAAGTCCAGCAGAGGATGAACTTCCTGTGGCAGCTGAACAAGTTCAGCCTGCCAATGACAAAGATGGTGCACTTCTACACCTCCATCACTGAGTCCATCCTCAGCTACTCCATCACCATCTGGTACGCTGCTGCCACCACCGAGGACAAGCACAGACTGCAGCGTATCATTAGGTCTGCTTCTCAGCAGATATAGGTGATGGACTGTAATCCTCCATCTCTTCAGCATCTGAACTCCTCCAGGACTCTGAGGTGTGCAAGGTAACCCCATGGCTGACCCCCTCCCACCCTGGACCCAAACCTTTTGAGACCCTCTCCTCCGGCAGGAGGGCTGCGATCCATCAGGACCAAAACTTCACACCACAAGAAACAGTTTTTTCTCCACTGCAGCTGGACTCATCACCGAGACCCGAAGCCCGGCCCCCTCTGACACTGACTCTCTCACACTGTTGTGTGTTGGAGTCTCAGCTGATTGTTGATGCAGCAGCACCACCTGCTGTCCAAACCAACAAACTGGCAGCTGAAGTCAGATCTGCTCTCCATCACAGACATCCTTCCATGTTCTTCAAAGTACGAGTAGTGACGGTGCTATCTGCTGTTTCCTGTTTGAGTCAAAGTACACAGTATTTTACCTAATGCCTTGCAGCGGCTAGAGATGGTGTTCAAGAGGCTGCGTGCTCATAACTTGAAGCTGGCCCCCAAAAAGTGTTTCTTTCTCAGGAGGTCTGTCAAGTTTCTCGGTCACATAATAGATGAGAATGGTGTTTCAACAGACCCCAGTAAGGTTGAGAACATCACAAACATGGTGACCACTGACCTCATGGAGCCCGATGGCGTGACCCTATCTCAGAAGAGGATTAGGTCCTTTTTGGGGATGGTAAATTACTATCAGCACTTCGTGCCCAGGTACTCCGCCATTGCCAAGCCGCTCTTTGATCTGCTGAAGGGTGGGAAAAGAAAAGGCAAACAACACAAGATAAAACTGTCAGGCAGGAAGTTGTGTGCCTCTGACTGGACAGCAGAGCAGGAGCAGTCTTTTGAACACCTGAAGTCCTCAGTGATTCACAGTGCTGTCCTGGCCCATCCAGATTTCACCCGTCCCTTCATGCTATCAACTGATGCATCCCTGGATGGCATAGGTGCTGTCCTGTCTCAGGTTCAGGAGGGTGAAACACGAGCCAGGCCCATTGCTTTTGCCAGCAAGTCATTGTCTCAGTCTCAAAAGAACTACCCGGCTCATCGGTTAGAGTGTCTGGCCTTGAAATGGGCGGTCTGCGACAAGTTCAGTCACTGGCTGAAAGGCCACAAATTCACAGTCTGGACTGACAACAACCCGTTGACTCACATCCTGACAAAGCCAAAGCTAGACTGCTGTGAACAACGCTGGGTGGCCAAGTTGGCGAGCTACGACTTCCATATCAAATATATCCCAGGCCAGCAGAACATTGTGGCTGATGCCCTGAGCCGTGTGCCGTTTGTCAAAGAGACCGTTGGCCACAGGCTGCTCACTGAACCCTATGTAGGTCTTCTCACCGAGGTCAAGGATGTGTCAAATTCCTCCGTCCAAAATGCCTTCCGGTCGTCCAGTGGTCACAAGAACCCCTTTCCAGTGAGTGTCAATGCCCAGTCCACATGCAGTCCACTACAAATGCACACTCAGTCTGTTGCAATGGAGGATGTGTCTGCTGTGCTGCAGTCACACATTGAGTGGGATGCTGGTCCAAGGGCTCGTGCTGTTGAAGTGTTGCAGTATCTACCTCAATTGGTTCCACCTGGACAGGACACCTTACCTGCCTACACCGAAAAGGACCTCCGTGACAAGCAATTGGAGGACAGAACTCTTTCTCGTGTTGTGTACTACGTTGAGAGACGTCGGAGACCCTCTAGGAGAGAACGGTTTAAAGAGTCTGTCTCTGTCACAAAATACTTGAAGCACTGGGATAGGCTAACTGTGAGCAACGGTGTGCTATACAGGATTTCAAGGGATCAGAAGACCAAAGCAAAGCGCTTCCAATATGTTGTTCCTGACTCACTCAAGACTGAGGTTCTGCATGGAGTGCACGATGGAGCGGGACATCAAGCTCAGTTCAGGAACCTCAGCTTGACAAGACAGAGGTTTTTCTGGCTGAACCTCGACAGAGACGTGAGAGACTATGTTCGTCATTGTCAGCGATGCATCGTCAGTAAGACCATCGAGCCTGAGGGTAGGGCTCCCTTGGAGACCATAACATCAACCAGGCCACTAGAGTTGGTGTGTATTGACTTTTGGTCGGCCGAAGACTCTAAAAACAAGTCTGTTGATGTTTTGGTGATAACAGACCATTTTTCAAGAATGGCTCAGGCATTTCCATGTAAAGACCAGACAGCTAAACAGGTGGTAAGGGTTCTCTGGGACCGGTATTTCTGTGTCTTTGGCTTTCCTGAAAGGATTCACAGTGACCAAGGGGCCAACTTTGAGAGTCAGCTGATAAGTGAGCTCCTCAGGGTGTCTGGTGTAAGAAAATCACACACAACCCCCTACCATCCAATGGGAAACGGAAGTGTGGAGCGATTCAATCGAACCTTGGGTGGCATGATCCGTGCGTTGCCCCCTGAAGAGAAAGCTGACTGGCCACGGTGCTTGCAACCCATGAGACGACAGGTTATCCTCCCTTTTACCTCATGTTTGGCCGAGTCCCCCGCCTACCTGTCGATGTCCTCTTTCGTACTGTCCTTCATGATTCTGCTGTCACGAGCTATGATAAGTATGCTGCATGTCTCGCCAATGACCTGAAGGAGGCGATGGTGATTGCTCAGGACCATGCCACGAAAGAGCAGAAGAGACATGCTCAGCTGTACAACAGGAAAGTGAAGGGATCAAACATTAACATCGGTGACAGAGTGCTCTTGGCCAACAGGAAGGACAGGGGTAAGAAGAAGCTCGCTGACCGGTGGGAATCAACCATCTACACTGTGGTGGACATGAACCCGGAGACGCATACATACAGGGTTCGCGACACAGTCTCTGGACAGGAGAAGGTGATCCACAGGAACCTGCTGATGCCGGTCAATTTTCTTCCTGTGGAGGACACATGTGACATGTCTGACCCTGCCTCATCCATTCCTGCTACAGATTCCTCAGCCCCAGGAACTGATGGCGTCAGAGAGGATGGAGAGACCTTGTTTGAGGGAGAGAACGAGACTCTTTCCGGAGCTAGTGAGAGCCTGGGTGCTGGAAGTGACAAAAACTCGGCTGTGTCTGTGGAGGAGGGGCAGTCCCCTTTGACTGATCCAGAGCCTGTGGACTCTGAGAGGAGAACCATAGAATGGATCACGCAGCTGTCTGCACCAAATCTGTCAGCAGCGGATGTTACTGACATGACAAGCATGACCTCCGACCTCCAGAACTGCTCTGTCTCACCTGAGGGCCGCACGACAGATCTGTCTGTGACTTGTGATTCTGCCCCTGTGACTGCTGTGGACATCCCAGCAAGTGTGAGACAGCCAGCCCCTGCTCTCAGTACCACGACACAGACAGACAATGCCTCAGACATTCTGCACACTGTTGACCAGACCTCAGCCATGTACTGTGACCGTTCTAATGCACAGACACAAGTCAGGTCAAGATTTGGTCGTCTAGTCAAACCTGTGAACAGACTCATACAGACCATGTCTAGGCAGGATGTTGTTCAGGACAAGTTTAGTGTTAAAGCTGTTTGCAAATCAGTGTTCCAGGCTTTTGCTGACTAAAACGTTAATCAGATAGCCTATGCCCCTTTTGGGTCTGAATGTTTTTGTATTGATATAATGTTGCACTGTTTTCATTTTGTACCGCGTCACGAGCCTGCACTACACTATGTTTTGGGGTCTTGTGGGGTGTATAAGGCACCCTGTTACCAGTTGCTGGATTGAGAGATAAGCGCTGCTCTCATGCCACTTCATCCTTAAGGGATACATTTGGTGTTGTTTTTCTTGTTTATGGCCCCTGGTAATCTGTGAACTGGTAGTCTTCTCTATGGTGTAGACTGTGTAGTTGGTGCTCATATTCACAAAAATTCAGTGGGTGTGGGTGTAACAGAGTTAGAAATGCACTTTATTAGTTCATATTTTCAATTTGTATTTGTAAGTTTTATTTATCATTGTATGATTATTTTGAGTATTTGTGAATTTGATCTCTATGAGTTATCTTCATTTACCACTATTTTATACACTTTCCAAGTGTTAATCACCTCCTGCACTTTGCCCTTTTCGTTCCTCCTGGGCTTCTGTAGCCCCCCCCCTCTGCCCTCACAGTCCCGTTATGTTCTGATGAGGGTAAGTTGTGTGGAAAATACAGCAGTAATATTGTGTTATTTTCTGTGAAAACGTAGTAATTTATGTTGAAATATTCGGTGAATATTATTCTCTGTTATATTATTTCTGTTACCAAGTTGTTTTGTGTTGCTTTGTACCGTTAATATAAGAGTTATAGATGTTTTTAGTTTCGTGTTTTTGGCGCGATTTGTTCGTGCAGTCTGTAACCCATGTACCATTAGCTTGCTAGTTTGCACTTGCTGGCGGTGCTAACATAATGTGTGCATGTTTAGGAGCAGAGGTGTAGAAGGAGGAGACAGAAGATTTATAATCTATGTTGATGTCTTCTGCAGGTATGTGTTTTTCTTTTTGGCTTATGAATTTTGTTGTTTTGTTACTTCACCCCACGCTGGGTTCATTTTGCCACTAGGTGGCATTGTTTTCTTGTTTGTAGATATATATATCGTTGTTCTATAAAATGTTTTTCTGTAAACATTTTAAACTTCTGCTCAGACAGTCCCGTTATGTTCTGATGAGGGAGTAGAGGTGTAGAAGGAGGAGACAGAAGATTTATAATCTATGTTGATGTCTTCTGCAGAATAAATACAAGAAAGCAGCATCTTGAGTCATCTTCCTTCATGCCCGAACACACACCCGTTACACAAGCATTGTGTCGAGAGTTTACAGATGTGGACCAAAGTAACATGTGAAAAGTTGGCATTGGGTATCCCCATGGTTTGGCAAGAGCAAAAAAGTCATTGCACAGACTGTTACTTTTGTTTAGTGAAAATAGGCACATACCTGTTAAGTAGTTTTTTTTCATATTTTTTAAGGAAACGGGGATCCTATAGTTCAAAAACTTGATGTGAGAGAAAAACTGAGATCAGTTTTGGATTCCGCACCCAAAAATGAGAGAAAAACTGAGATCAGTTTTGGATTCCGCACCCAAAAATTTGTTGTCAGACCTAACTTAACAAAAAGTGTTCCTCAGCATAATAGACGTATGAAATTATCCGACCACAGAAAAAAAATTGCGATCATCGCTCAGCTAAAAAAAACAAAACAAAAAAACAAATCAAGATATGACTTTTGGTCCATATCGCCCAGCCCGATAAGAGATGTGCCACATATGGGTTTCTTTTTTTATATAAAGCTTGTATCTTTAATATTTTTGGATGATATGTGCTGAAAAGAATTGTTAAACACATTAACAGTGATTGGAGCAGTTGGATATTATGTATTTAGTGTTTGTTACGAGAATTTTTAAAGAAGTACCCTTGAATAAGGAGGACTGGATTCAAAGTATCAAAGTTTAAGTTTAATTTATTATTCTCATACAAGAAGGAGCATTTAACAGTGCAACACACAAAAGGGGTTACAGAGAAAAGGCTCCCTGAGGAGCTCTAACAGTTGGTTTCTTATATATTGTTCAAAAATGAGCTGTCTCGGACACCTCCCCACTGATACAGATAACATCACAACATTCCTTTAGTTGGTTTACTGCGCAGTAATGAGCACTATATTTTACATCCACATGGTACTCCCCTAGCCTGTCCCTCCTGTCCTTATACCACTAATTTATAATTGTCCCTCCTACCAGCCTCAGTAAATCAGAGGCCAACTAAGGGAGGTATGCGAGACATACAAAGAACAGGACAGACACACACTGTATGAGTTAAGACATCTGCACCCCAGTATAATCCTAATTTATACAATAGTGTTCATTACACTAATTTTTACTTTTCAAGTGCATGTTGGCTGCACAAAAAATAGCAAAAGAAATGCCTATGAATGAAGATGTGTAGCATGTGGAGGGTGAGGATGTTCACTTGCGCATGGTGGTTCCTGCTTGCTTCAGATTCAGTCAGGCTTCCAAAAAGTGTCCCTTACAAATTCTGTTCAAACAAAACAGACTTTTCAGGGAATTAACATAACTTTGTTATTGTTTCATACTAAAAATATGAAACAATAACAAGGTAGAGGTACTTTTTAAAAACTGCAGCACTTAAAATGTTTTTAAAAGTACCTCTTTTTCTGTATAGAAGAAAATCACTGCTGCACTGATCTCCATAGAGAGCTTTCGTTTTGTTGCACTTCCACTTGTTACACTAGCCTAGTGCTGAGTGAGTGCCTCATTATGCTATTACAAGCACTGCTGTGAAATCATGATAGGATGATGTGAAGATGGACAAATGTCAGCTCAAAAACCTGCTTTGTTTCAAATGTGTCCCAAACAAATTCTATTCCAAAAAGAGGAACTGTTGAGACAAATATGTTATTGCTTAATACTAAAAATGTCCCCAGATTAGAAAGACTCTTTTCCTGTATAGGAGAACATCATTGCTGCACTGACCTCCATAGAGAGTTCATTTTGTTGCTGGTAATGTATCAGGGTTTTATCAGCTTTGACACTGAAAAGAGCTGCACACCAAACCAAAACAGTAAAGGCTGATCATGTTCATGATCAATTGTTATAGAATATTGTTTTGTGATTGTTTAAATGAAGCACATATCTACATCTTGCTACATTTGTTAAAAATGCACATGTACACAATACACTTTTGTAGTGTGTAGTGGATGACTGATACACTATACACATTGGTGAGTAACTCACATAAGCTGATTTTAAATTCAGATTTTAGATTGTTTTAGTGATTACATGGCAGAGCACCTGGAAGGAGTTCAGTGTAACATGGAATGCTTAAAGAGGGGCAGAACATTATTAATGAAGATTTACAAAATGTACATATAGCATATCACATGTGTCGCATAATTTGTACACATCGGGTTAATTGTGGTTTAATTTTCACTGCGATATGTTTGGAAGAGATTGATCAATAAAGTTTTGAGAAGATACTCTTTATCAAGAATAAATCACATTGTCACAGTCATTTCATGAGAAGAGGTCAAAATGTTTTATTCCAGCTTTATCTGCAACAGTGTGTGTTGTTATATACAGTAACAAGAGAATGTTCTCTGGTCTGCAGACACACATAAGTTTAGCCACACCATTAAAAAAACACAACACAGCTGCAAAATGATTAATTTATCATGTCAGGGGTGTTCTGGCCACATTTTAACTGAATATGTACTGAAGACTACAAAGACAGTTTATCTGCTTAATGAAGATATTAACCAGAGGGCCTGATGAATAAGACTGAGGATATAGTGTATACCAAACCATGATGATCATTTCCATGTAGCACAATTTAATATAAATAATTCTATATTTTCACGAGGGAGGGGTTTGATGCGTCTCCTTATTTTTGGCATAAGATTTATTCAGGCAGCATGGTTATAGTACAAGATTTGAGCATTTAGGAAAAATCAGGCTGCATTTGTGGCGAGACACGGCACGTCCCCATAACCAAAGTAACTCACATCTGAGCTGTAACCATAGTTACTCACTGCTGTCTGCAGGCTCATTGGTGTGAGAGGAGAGGGAAAGATGCTGATGAAGTTGGTTTCTCATATATACTCCAGACAAAGTACAAAGTACAGTTCAGTTTGAGAGGATCAGCGGGGAGCTAGGTTATGAGCATCTGATGAATCTGACATGTGGAGACAGAGAGACGAGGTTCATGGCTGTCACTGTTCTTCAGTGATTGGTACATTGCGTAGAGGTCCAGTCTTAATGCCACACTGCAGTTACAGCATCAGCTGTATGTAACCTTTTTATAAACTTCATCAGCCAAGTATAGTAAAGGGTCAGTGTGTTCAGCCTGTTAAACTGGTGAGTGTAAAGCAACACATTCAACCAGCTAGCCTCAGAACAACAAAGTTAACTGACATGACAGATTAATCAGGTGATCAGGCTTTCTTGTCCTTCCTCCTGTCATCTACCTCCCTCCAACAGTCGAGAACAGTTCTTAACACACAATTAAAGATATTCATGGATGTCACCATCTACAATCTATGATATGATTCAGAAAATCTCTGCATGTAAGGGGCAAGGCCCAAAACCAACATTGAATCCCTGTGACCTTTGACCCTGACATGATTATATAAATGATACTGCTGTGTGAGCTTCAAAAGACATTTTTTGCTCAATGACTGTACTATAGTACAACCTGCACTATAGCTGGAGATACAACACTGCATTATGTTGAAAATTCTTCATGCTGGCAGTGCACCATGTGGGGACATGAATAATTTTATAGCGGCTGGTAAAGGTGGGACGTGGGAGAACATGGTTGCCCCTCAGAGAGGTCACCCCCTCATCTGCCTTCCCTAGAAAGCAATTACCCAGTGGTTTCCATGACAACCAGCAGTCCTGTTAACACCTATACCCAGAGAGTAAGAGAGAGAGAGAGAAGAGGTATAGAATGTTCTCCACTGCAGTGCACAGTAAAGTAAAGGACTTTACCTTGATGACATGTTAGAGGTGTGCTGTAGTGATGTGTCGGTCGCAAACGAGCTAGTTCAAAGAGCTTTCTCTTTTAAGTGAATGATGGGAGCTGGTTCCTGTCGTCCGTTTTTTAAAACTTTTCTCTTTAGGAAAGGTACCTGCGGGCGGGGGTAGCAGCGCTGAGACGGTGACAGAAGACAAGAGGAGGGAGATGCGCTGAAAGAGAGAGAGGAGTGAAGACAGAAGAAGTAGCATTTGGATGCAGCAGTTGTGAAAACATAGGCACAGTGCAGAATTTGTAAAGTCAAGCTCTCATATCGAGCATTGTCCACAAACAACCTTCACAGACACATAAGAACTGTGCATCCAACAGTTCAGTTGGAAGAAAAAAGGCAGCCTAGCATGCCTGCTTCTGCCACTACTACACCTGTTGCTGCTGCTGCTGCTACTACCCCCCATGCATCAGATACATGACAACTAACAACAACACACACGCTTTATAAGTCAATTTATGTCAAAGGCAGTAACCCCAGCAAGACAGAACAGAACTGATGAAGAATTGGCTAAAATGACTGCAAGTGATTTCTAGCCCTTCTCGTTTCAATCACTTTGTGTAGCAGAGTGGTTCTTCAAGCAAGTTAGTGCATTCATTGGCTGGTTTCAGGGAGTTACAAGGGATTTTACAACTGTAAATGCAATTTGCTACAGCAACTTATTGAAATTTAAGTGATATAAGTAGTAGGTATAAGTAGTAAAATGAAGAGCTTTTTGGGAGCTGAAAAAGCTGGTTCTTCTTGGTGAGCTGAGCCAAATGATCCGGCTCACTAAAAAGAGCCGGAATTCCCATCACTAGTGTGCTGGTCACAAACCTGTCGCCTGTTTTTATTGAGGAATTGTAGTGCTAATGCAGACATCCCAAGTCTCCCGGAAGTTCCGGGAGTCTCCCTGATATTAACAGTGGCTCCCTGATGCCCGCGAGCTAGGTAAAACATCCCGGATTTTGGATTACGCGAGAGAGATAAAAAAAAAAGCGAGTGCGAGCAAACTCTGTTCAGCGTGCTCTCGTGTTCAGGGCGACTGGTTGCGAGAGAGAGCGCGCCGATTGGTTTGGTCGGCAAAATACACCAATAAGCTTTCGTTGTGGGAGGGCCCTCCCCCCCCGGTCCCCGTCCGTCCCCGGGTCTCCCCCCCCCCCCCCGGTCCCCGTCCGTCCCCGTGTCTCCCCCCCCCCCCCCCCCCCGTTCTTCCCGGAAATGACTTTTTGGAACTTGGGATGTCTGCTAATGAAGCTCTGCTAACTCTGATAAACACATTGCATTAAAAGCATCTCGCCAGTGGAAAGCTTTTAATATGACGTGGAGCTGAACACAGAGACTTTAAAAACAGAGCTTTGTCTCTGGTCTGCAGACACATGAGTTTAGCCACACAATTAAAAAAACAGGACACTGCTAAAAAATGATTTACAATGAAACCATAATTCCATTCCATAAACAGGACACTCGTGGTCTGTCTCTGTCAGAGTTTTATAATCCAACAGATGTTAATGCTCTGTGTTAGAAGAAAATCCTTTTCTGTACCAGATTTCTGATGACATGTATTTAAGCCCTGTAAAACAAAGAATTGTTCTTCACACTCATGTTCTTGTGCTCCTCTGTCTTGTTTGCTGCCCATGTGATGTGATATCATGTCTGCTAGCTCACAGGGTTAAGCCAGTTTTCATCTTTATCAACACAGTGTATGCTATAATCTATGAGAAACGGACACATTGGTTATTGATGGAGCACGGACAGCTGTCTACACATGCTGTATGCGCACATAAGGGACCAAGCAGGCCACTAGATACTGCAGAATGCAGTCATATTCTCTAGGACTATCCACCGCAATACTGGAATGATCTGCAACACAGTTTGGAGTTAGAGAAACTCATTAAGAGCTGATATATTTAATAATTGTAATTATTTGTGTAGCTGTGCATGTGTGTACGGTGATTGTTTTGTGTGCATAACTGTCTTGCTGTGGTGCATGTGTATGTGTGTAATTTGTTTGCAGGTCTCACTCTGAAAGATCTTGAGATCTCTATGAGATTTTTAGAATAAAAAGTTTAACTAACTAACTGCAGTATCTTTTCCTGGGAATGATTGTTGGTGTCATTCCAGAGGAGACAGCTGAGCATCAGGGTCTTCACTTTAGCCTTGACATCATGCCTCAGTGGAGAAAAAGACAACTACTGTAGAGAATGATAAAAACTTGTTTTCCCTTTTTTTTCTCTCTTCTCAGCTACACTTAGAATTTATTGTTGAGCTCTGATTTGTTAGTGAATGTCTCTGAAGATTCATGAGGACCAAAATGTCAGATTAAATAGATAATTTAACTGCAAAATGAATAAAAAATAAATAAACTGCACTAATGTGATTGAACTGTGCTTTCTTCTTACTGTTTCAGGGTGGACTTGGGTGAAGAAAAAAAGCATCATTGAATCTAAAACTGTTGCTATCAAATTACACCTGATAACAGAAGGTGAGTGAGTGGCCAACAAACATTGGATTACATTTTCTTTCTTTTTTTTCTTTGTTTATTAAGCTTTTCTCATAGTAGAACACAGACAAACAAGAACACTCAGAACAATCCCCACCCCGAAAAATAAAAAACAAACAAACAAACAAACAAAAAAAAACAAAAAAAAAAGGAAAAAACATTAAAGAAGTGCAGTATATACTAAATAGTGGGTTGTCATCTAAACACAATGAAGTCAGTGGTTGTCCTAATTAACTCTATTCATGCAACTTTGATTTCTCTTCCACATGTCTCAGGAAAGGTTGCCAAATTGTATTGAATTTTCCAGCTGAACCTCTATGTGTGTGTCTTGTTTTTTCCAGTTTCATATAATACAAAGTACTTCTGATCCAAAGTGTGTGGGATGGAGGGATAGCATCTTTCACACATCACAATTTCACAATGACAGGTGCCAATAGAGAGTCAATATCAGAGCACAGGGGACATTCTGGAAAATGAGGCAGCTGTTTTCGGATGAAATCACGCAACTGTAAGTATCAGAAGAAGTGTATATGTGGAATGAGAAATTTAGTGGCCAATTGTTGAAAGGAGACAAAGGAACCATCTATGAAGAGGTCTTGCAGTGTGCGCAGTCATCTGTTTTGCCACTGCAGAAACGCACTGTCCTGAAGAGAGGGGGGAAATGTGTTTTGCATGGATTGGGGATTTCAGTGAAAGGCTATGCCATCCATAATGCCAGCGGACCTGCTTCCATATTTTAAGTGTTGTTCGGACTAGTATATTCCTTGTGTACGGAGTGTAGTCTGAGGCTAGAGGTGCATAAATTAATGCTGACAATGAGGACGGGGCACAGGGTCTAGCTTCAAGAGTGCCCCATGAGGGGGCATTGGCACCTGGATCCTCATATAGCCAATGGAGAATAGGTTGAATATTAGTAGCCCAATAATACAACTGAAAGTTGGGCAGAGCCATGCCACCTAACATCTTCGAACATTGTAGATAGACTCTGTTCAAACGTGGACTCTTATTATTCCAGATGAAGCTGGATATAAGATTGTCTAGGCGCTTAAAAAATGACAAAGGAATATACACTGGAAGACATTGAAAAAGATAGCTAAATTTGGGCAAGACATTCATTTTTACAGTATTTATTAGGCATCCAGCATTTAAGGTGCTGCTCTACCTTGGTTACTAGTGGATTAAAGAGTCTGCCCATACTGTTTGTAATCTGCACCCCATAATAGGTAAACTGATCTTGAGTAACCTTAAAGGGAAGTGTGTAAAAAGAATAAGTGCGGACCAGGGAATTAATAGTAAACACTTCACTTTTCTGAAGGTTTATTTTATACCCTGAGATTTTACCAAAACTCTCAAAGATAGAGAGGATCCTGGGCATAGAAATGTCCGGATGTGAAACATACAGTATTATATCATCTGCATAAAGTGAGATTCTTTGCTATTCCCTCCCTGAATAAACCAACCATTATAGTGTCCTGTCTTAGTGCAATTGCTAAAGGCTCTATGGCCAATGCAAAGAGCAGTGGTGATAGAGGGCAGCCTTGCCTTGTTCTACAAGAAATTGCAAAATGCTCTGAGTGCATCCCATTGGTACAAACTGTTACGGGAATTTTAAAGAAAACCCCTTAAATAAGGAGGATCAGATTCAAAGCATCAAAGTTTAAGTTGAATTTATTGTTCTTGTACAAGAGGAGCGTTTCACAGTGCAACCCCCTAAAGGGGTTACAGAGAAAAAGGCTCCCAGAGGAGCAATAACAGTTGGTTCTTATACATTTTCCTGAAGATGGGCTGTCTCAACCCCTGTAAATTGTTAACAGTCAATTTGCATATAATGCATTTAAACAGCTTACTTCAACATATCACCAGAGTGAGTAGCCAGTATGTCCCCAATCTTGATGTCATCTCTCTGACCTGTCCCTGACTAATTCTGTTCTCAAATCCCTCTATTTATACATTAACCTGAACTTTACCTTACCCTGCCAGTCTGAGTAAAACATCAATAAAGGGAAGTGCCCTAAGGACATATGATGTAAGAACAAACATTGTATAAGTTAAAACATCCAACTAGCTGTGTAACCCTAATTTTTATAACACAAACTTACGCTACTGGCATGTTATATAAAAGTCTAATCCATTTGATGAATTGTTTCCCAAAGCCAAATTTGTCCAATGCTTTTTCAGCATCCATGGACATAATAAGCTCTGGGGTGTTGGGATCTGAATCATGATAGATAATGTTTAATTTGTCAGAAAAAAAATTGGCCCGGGTCCAAACTTATTTGCAGACCCCTGTTATACATGTTCAGCATATGAGGGATTAGGTGGGCGGAGAATTTCTTAAAGAACTCAGATGGGAACCCATCCGGCCGCGGACTCTTGCCACTCTGAAGTGTTTTAATGGCCACGTTTAGTTCTTCAGCAGTAATAGGGTTTTCTAAAACGTTCCTGGACTCTTTGCTAATGGTGGGCATGTTCAAATTTAGAAAAAAACTGTCAAATGTGGGACCAGAGTCATACTCAGAAGAATAAATTGACCTGTAGTAATCCCTGAACATATAATTTATCATTTTGTTGTCATGTGTATAACCCTCGGCTGTTTGAATCTTTGTAATAAGTTGTGAGGCAGCCGCTTGTCTAAGTTGATGGGCAAGAATCTTGCTGGCTTTGTCGCCAAATTCATAATATGTATGTTGGGATCTCCAGAGCATATTCTCCGCTGCACTGGTTGATAAGATGTCAAATTTATTTTTCTCAAGCAGAAGCTCCTTCAATAAGTCAGGTGAGGGAGAGCTTGTGTATGCCAATTCTAATTGCGAAATTTGGGCAGCTATGTCTGACAATTTTTGATTCGCTTGCTTTTTGTTATAAGATATATATGAGATAATCTGGCCTCTCAGATATGCTTTTAGTGACTCCCACAGAGTTGTACAAGAGACGTAGAGGAGTTAACCTCAACAAAAAATCCTATTTGGTCAGCTACAAAGTGCACAAATTCCTCCTGAGACAATGCGATGAAACTAAGTCTCCAGCGGGGTCTAGGAGTGCGCAAACCTAAAAGTAGTTGTAAGAGGGGAGTGGTCTGATATGACTATAGCATTGTATAAACAGGCTTCAACTGAAGAGAGTAAACGATTATCTACTAAAAAGTAGTCGATCCGGGAAAATGTCTGATGTACCTGGGAGAAAAAGGAGTAAGCCCGAGCAGTTGGGTTCATGCTTCGCCATACATCAGAGATAGCGTAGTCTTCAGGAAAGGAATTAATCACTTGGGCAGATTTAGATCATTTGGAAGGGTTCGTTGAAGACCTGTCTAAAACTGGATTGAGGCAGCAATTGAAGGGGGGATAGACTGATCCCAGGCGGCAATCTACGTGAGGGCGCACGAGCGCTCATCAAGTTAGTGGAGTGGGGGGGTTGTTCGCTCAGGGCGCAAATGTAGCCAGAACCGGCGCTGCCTATGGGGTTTTGTAACCTATTAAATAATACCATAAGATAAAGCTGTTAAGTAATGGGATTCGATATCTGTGTATAGTTTGACTCCCGCCAAAATCATCTCAAAAAATGTACTCTGCAATGTATCCAACAAAAACAAAGGAAAAATAAACAAAGTCATAAAGCAGAAAGAATGACAAAAAACACCCACCCTTGCACCTCCCCAACATAGGTGCCTACAAAATCCCTTCAAATGATCCATTAGCATAACACTCAAGAGAGTCGCAAGCTAAGGTCTGGTCTACACTATCTGTAAATCTGTCAAAAATTGCCAAGAAAAAAGTGATTATCAGCAACAACAACAACAACAAAAAAAGTAAACCTGTTGTGCTCTCTTGTTACTATAATTACAAATTCAGCTTATAAATTGAAACCTTGTGTGCACAGGAACCAGGTAATACAGAACTAGTCCCGTTGCTGACAATATTATCAATCCCACAGTGTCTCACAGAACCATATGTGTAGCTTGTAAAAGATGGTAACAATAGGAATAAAAAAAGAGAGAGAGACATACCTGCCTACTGTCGATATCTAACGACAGCCATACCTACAGTTCCGTAATGTGACAGCCCTATAGCGCGATAGTCCCACAGGAAATAGTGTCCAAAGGAGACGGCCAGCGTAAAACATCTGTGACACATGGCTTGTTTTAATTAGTGGCTGTACTTCCGATTTCAGTGAAGGAGATACAGCTCGTATCCCTCGCTTGGGTCGGCATCATATATCTCACGGTTAATGAAGTCCAGTGCCAAGGTGGGATCCTCAAAAGTACGCTCCTTACTCCCAGGGAGAGTGACACGGAGCGTAGCCGGAAAACGTAGCCCGTACTTGGCTCCCTCTATGGATCTCAGCCTCTTTTTCACGTCCCCAAACCCTTTTCTTCATAACCTCGGTGGTGTAGTCAGGATAAATATGGAGCATCTTTCCTTTGTACTTCAGGGGACCCCGAGCGGACTTACGGAGTATCTCATCCCTCACATGTGTGTAGTGCACGCGCATGATGAACACACGCGGCGGGTCCCGGGTTTTGGTTTTGCTCGTAGTGATCTGTGAGCTCTGTCCAGCAGTGGGGCTTCGCTCAGATTTAGTATATCTTTCAAAAGTTGAGACACAAAGTGCGTAGTCTGGCCATTCTCAAGCCCTTCCTCAACACCAATAAGCCGCAAATTGTTCCGCCTGGAACGGCCTTCCAGGTCTTCACATTTTGCCCGCAGCTCTCCCACATCAACTTGAAGTTGGGACACAGTGGCGCAGAGCTCGGTGGTACAGTCAGCAGTAGGCCGCTTTCTCCAGCTCCTTCAGTCGGTTATCAGGTGATGCTAACGAGGCCTGCAGGCTAATGACTGCCGCCGACAACTCGCTCCTCACTGAGGCAATATCCAGCTTAATATCCTCCCGTAGTGTTTGAATGGCCGCCCCCCCCCCCCCCCCCCCCCGCCCCCCATCACAGATCTGGTCCGTCTTCTGAGCCTCCCCAAATCAGACTGCGGTGTCAGGCAACAGTTCCTCAATCTGTGTCACCTTCTGCGTGTAGTTCCTTCACCTGGTCAGCAACGGCTCCGCCATGGTGTGGATGACAGCCGACAGCTTCGGGGATTCTTTATTGGCTGCCAGCTTCCCATTTTCGATAGATCAGGGCCATCCCCATGCCAATCATTAGGACACCTGCTACAAAGATCCAAATATGTGGACATCCCGATGTCTTCTAGGACAGAGCTCCCCAGGCAGACGACGTTCCACTTGCCCATGAGTCCATCGTGTACCCAGCAGCAAAAGTCCGTCAGGACATGTCGGTTCCTTCATGAAAAAATAGTATCAATAGCGTTGAGGGACCAGCTGATCAGTTCCATAATTTAGGATTTGAGAGACTTCACCACAGAAAGACAAGAAGAGACGAGACGAGAGGCACAGTGAGACACAATCAGCAAGATAAGGGAGGGGGACCAGAACGGCCTTTTGAACAAGTGCAGGGGACATGTCTCCTGTGTCCCCCCCAAATTATGTCCCTAACCCCTGCACTTGTTCCACAGTGTCAAACTGTGAGGGACAGCTTCCTGAGTGACTTCCTGTCAACAGAACAGGGAGGGACCCTGAAAGTGAAAGTGTTTGTTCAGACTCCATGTTGAGGTCGCAGAGCAGAAGGAGGAGAAGTGAAGGCTGAGGCAGGGTGAGTGTTAATCCAACATTGATTTATTACATTATTTTATTATTGGCTCAACACAAACTACTTCATTTCTCCGACTCGCCGGTGTTTCGGTTCAACGAGTGACCGTGTTAACTGGTGCCCGTCAGTGTGACGCAGTTTCAAACAGCAAGAGAACACGTAGCTGTCGTCGGAATGCCTCTAGTTTTTTCCTCGTCTACGTCCTCAGTGTGTTTTCAGAGACGGTGAAGAAACTTGTGAATTGTGACATCATAAGTGTAGACACTAAAAAGATTTTTTCACAGCGACCAATCAGAGAAATTCAACTTGATCGACACCCGTCTGCTCAGCAGCAGCAGCAGCAACTCTCGCGAGATCTGGCAACGCAGTTATAAATTCAGTTCAGTCGAGTTATTGGAAATAATTAATATTACCAAAGAGTCACAAATAATACAACTCATTAACGAGATGAGGAAATAAAACCCAATTCATTAAGTTCAATAACATAGATATATCCTGTGTTGGTGTGTGTGTGTGTGTGTGTGTGTGTGTGTGTGTGTGAGCTGTAATGGAGGAGTTTGGGCTCACTTCTTTGATCAGTGGTTGTAGAATTTGATTGGCTCTTTTTTGGATCCTATAAAAGTTGAACTTGGCGAGTTCAGCTCTGCATTCATTGTTGGGGGTGTTCCTGTGCATGAGAATGCTCTTACAGGCTTTCTATTGGCTGTTTGTCACATGTTTCTCTGAGTCTTGATTGATGAGAGGACCCTACACTTCACACCCTACAGTATGATGGGTTCAACTATAGATGTGAATATTTGGAGCCAGATTCTAACAGGTATATCTATATTTAAAGAATGTTTCAGAGCATAGAAAGCCCTTCTTCACTTGTCTCTGAGATATTGACGGCCACATAAATGTCCTGAACATCATTTGAAGGGAATGGTGATTTCAAGTGAAACTTGTTTCTCCTCTCAGACTGACTGAAGTCCAGAAGATGGAGGAAGAGGAGGACAGAGCAGAGTCTCCAGGATCCAACGTCTGTCTAAGAAGAGTGACCGGTCCAAACATGAACCTCTAAAGTTCAGACATGAACCTGGACCTCAGACACAAAGTAAGAGAACTGATACTAACTCATGGATTTGACTCATTTTCAGTTCCTCGGTTGATTTTGTTCATATTTCAAATCTCCACTAAAATGTGATTGCAAACAAATTTGTGGCATCTTCCTCTTAGTGTCTGTGACAGCTGTCAGTCACATAGAAAAGCTGTAATCTGATCAAGAGGACAATTTATCAAAGATTCATGTGATCTGAATAAAAACATGTTGGTGTTTGCAGAGTTCAGTCCAACAGACGGAGAGCAGAGTCTCCAGGATCCATCTGTCTGTCTATGAAGAGTGACTGGTCCAAAGGATCCTCATACTTCAGTGATGACCTGGACCCTCAGACACAAAGTAAGAGACTGTTTTTACTGTAAACTGACCTGATGAAGATGATGCATTGATGATGAAGACAAACTGCTCAAAGACTTGTCTTCATGATGCAGAACTATGAGTGCAGATACTATCAAACGCAGATGGATCTTATTTTATTCCTGCAGTAAAACACCTGAGAACCTCCATTTCAGAATTTAACCTGGAAGAAAATCTTCAGATATTTTTGCTCTCATGTTGAAGTCGCTGTAAAGATTTGTAACTCTTCCAAATGTGAAAGAATCTGCTTCAAACGTGTCGTTCATTTTCAGAGTCTTCCTCAGATCAGCTGCTCTGATCCACCAGATGCATCTTAAATCACTTCATCATCATGATTGTGCAGCATGTGGTGAAGAAGTCATTTAGTAGAAAAGCTTTGCTCACCTTGATGAACACTTTGCTTTCAGTCATTAGTCAGTGGACTGTCAGTTGCCTGAGCGGTCAGGAGGCAAACTGACAAGAAAACACTCTTCAGGTGGCGACGAACATTGTGTTTATTAAAACTCATCCAAAAATCTAAAGACTTTACCGACAATAAAAGCCATCCAATTCAACATCCAACATCCAATGCTCTCCAACTCAACTCCAATCTCCACAACTCTCAGCCACCCAACAAACACTCTGACTTCCTAAACAAAGTGTTATTGGTCACATGACTAATTGTTCAGACCATTAACAGGTGTTTTTTGCATATTACATAAATCAACAAATACAAATATACAGTATAAACACCTATTTACAAACCCATATCCCATTATAAAACACCCCAAAATAAATATACATGAATCAGGGTTGCAAAATTCTGGGAACATTCAAGGTTGGAAACTTTCAAACTGGAATTTATGGGAATCATCAGGAATTTACAAAACTGTAGAACAGTGAACTTAAATATAGTTGGAAAATATATTTTATCATCATCTTGACAAACCAACAGATTTCCTGCAGGTCCACTTGAATATCTGCTCTTCCTCAGTCACATGCACATAGCACACTGCTTACTGCAGGGCTGCTGAGGCCACGCCCCCTACCTGCACAGGTGATCTCTGTACCTGGACCACACTGTAGAGCCCAGAGCACACAGAGACTGTTGAAGACACACATTTGAGTCTGTGGACTACATAATATTGTTCAATGAAATAATTCAAACTTGATAAAGTTCTACTTACAAATAAATCTGTTGGAATGTTTTTATCCTCTATGATACAGTCTGTTTCAATTACCCACAATTCACAGTTAATTCACAGACATTTCCACAACTGAATAAAAACATGTTGGTGTTTGCAGAGTTCAGTCCAACAGACGGAGAGCAGAGTCCAAGGATCCATCTGTCTGTCTATGAAGAGTGACCGGTCCAGAAGGGAACCTCTGTTCTCAGTGATGGACCTGGACCCTCAGACACAAAGTAAGAGACGGTTTTTACTGTAAACTGACCTGATGAAGATGAGGCATTGATGATGAAGAATGAAAGATTTGTCTTCATGATGCAGACATGCTGGGTCTTACAGTACATGGTGGTGCTACCACAGTTATTTAGAGACTTCTAACCTCAGTTTAACCTAAATGACTCAAGCTGAGCTGCTCAAAGTGAAACGTGAAGGACATCAGCTCTCTTTAATGGAGGACTTTTATTGTGAAGAGCTGCAGGAAGTGCTGAGTTTGTATGAATAAAAACGACAGGCAGATGACTGAATGTTTAATGAGACAGACAGACAGGAAGAACTGTTGAATGTTCATGACATCAAATCATCTTCATCACAGACTGAAAGCTGAATTCAAACAGAAAAGTAACGACACTTTACTGTGTGAAACTCTGAGCTTCCAGACAGTGTCGTCCAAATCTGGATCTTGTCACCAACAGTCAACAATCATCTGAGTGATAAAGAAATGTCTTCACAGAGAGAGAAGAGGAGTCATGTTCCTGTGGGAGGAGCAGCCGTCCTGCGGTGTTTGGTGTCAGGACGTCCTGAAGGATCCGGTCTCTACCAGCTGTGGAACTGGTTCTGCAGACACTGCATCACCTCATACTGGGACCAGTCTGCTTCATCAGGAGACTCCTCCTGTCCCCAGTGTGGGAAAAGATCCAGAACAAGACGTGGACTGCAGACAGCCAGTCAGACCAGCACTGTCCAAAGTAAGACTGTCCATTTCCTTCTCTAGATATTCTTCTATCATCACTTTTTATTGCTGATGAAATAATCAGCAGATGGTCACATTTTCTTTGTTTAGTCCTCACTTGTTTCTCTGTTTTAGTGAGTGGGTGGTCTGCAGGAGGTTTAGATGAACATAAGATCAGTCTGAAGACCAGATGTGAACGTGTGACTGAAGGAAGTGATAGAAACAGGAAGTGGAACCCTCCCAACAGGATCTACACTGAGCTCTACATCACAGAGGGACAGAGTGAAGAGGTTCATACCAACATGAGGTGAGGCAGCTTGAGACAGCTTCCAAGAAGAAGGAGACCCTCCATGACACTCCCATCAAATGCACGACATCTTTAAGCCTTACCTGACCAACAGAGACACATCAGAGTCGCTCTGACCAACGGCGTCGCTGGCGTTGGAAAAACCTTCTCAGTGCTGAAGTTCACTCGGACTGGGCAGAGGGCTCGGAGAACCAAGAGTGTCAGTCTGGTGGGTTCTGCTCTCGTTCAGGGAGCTGAACCGTGATCAAAGAGTGAGCGGTTCAGTCTTCTCACGCTGCTCCATGTTTCCATCCAACATTACAGAAGGTCACAGCAGAGAAGCTCGCTGTCTGTAAAACTTCGGTTCATCTTTGACGGCCTGGTGAAAGCAGACTTTCACTGGATTTCAACAACAAAGAGCTCGTGTCTGAGGTCACACAGGAGTCACAGTCAGCGTGCGTGTTGACAAGCCTCATCAAGGGGAATCTGCTTCCCTCGGCTCTCATCTGGATAACTTCCAGACCTGCAGCAGCCAATCAGATCCCTCCTTCATGTGTTGACAGGGTAACAGAAGTACGAGGCTTCACTGACGCTCAGAAGGAGAGTACTTCAGGAGGAAGTCAGTGATGAAGATCTGTCCAGCAGAATCATCTCACACATCAAGACCTCCAGGAGCCTCCACATCATGTGTCTGATCCCAGTCTTCTGCTGGATCACTGCTACAGTTCTGGACCACATGTTGACCACAGACCAGAGAGGAGAGCTGCCCAAGACCCTGACTGACCTGTACTCACACTTCCTGCTGGTTCAGACAAAGAGGAAGAAGAAGAAGTACAATAAGAGAGAGCCACAGGAGCTGACGAGGCTGACAGGGAAGTTCTTCTGAAGCTGGGGAGGCTGGCGTTTGAACAGCTGGAGAAAGGAAACATCATGTTCTACCAAGAAGACCTGGAGCAGTGTGGTCTGGATGTCACAGAGGCCTCGGTTACTCAGGAGTTTGTACAGATCTTCAAAGAGAGAGTGTGATCTTCCAGAAAACAGTCTACTGCTTTGTTCATCTGAGCGTTCAGGAGTTTCTGGCTGCAGCCTAACCTGTTCCACTGTTACACCACAAGAAGACAGAGGTACTGAAGGACTTCCTAAAAGATGATAGTATTACTCCACCTGGATGTCTTCCTGAAGAAGGCAGGGAGAAATCCCTTCAAAGTAAAAACGGTCACCTGGACCTGTTTGTTCGCTTCCTTCATGGCCTCTCTCTAAGCCAACCGGAGACTCTTAGGAGGCCTGCTGGGTCAAAGAAAGACCAGTTCAAGACATCAGAGCCATCAACAACCTGAAGAGATGAAAGTATCGATCTCTCCTGACAGAAGCATCAACATCTTCCCACTGTCTGATGGAGATGAACGATGACTCAGTCCATCAGAGATCCAAGAGTTCCTGAAGTCAGAGAACAGATCAGAGAAGGAACTCTCTGAGATCCACTGCTCAGCTCTGGCCTACATGCTGCAGATGTCAGAGGAGGTTCTGATGAGTTGGACCTGAAGAAGTACAAAACATCAGGGAGGGACGACGGAGACTGATTCCAGCTGTGAGGAACTGCAGAAAGGCTGAGTAAGTCCAGATGTGATTATCAACATTATAAAGCAACGTAAAGCTGAAGCCATCAGTATTAGAGTAAAGATACACACTTTACACACATGCACAATATCAAACTTCACACTCTGAAAGTTTCTAAACTAGTATTAAAGCTGCTGATTGAAATAATTTCTACATGTGTTCAACTACAAACGTCTAGAAAAATCATTTTTGGGTTTTATTGCTGTCAAGTCAGTGAACACAAGTATCTGTCTGTCATCTTCTAACGGTCTTTGTTTGACTATGGAGGCTCCCACAAATCCAGCAGAAAAACTGGAGGACTGAATAGTTTGTGCTGAAAATGTTTTGACAGTCATCATTTGATTTTTACAGTGTTACATTGTGTGGCACTGTGTTTCTATAGTGTGTCTGTTTACTGTTCTTCTACACACACACACACACACACACACACACACACACACACACACATCACTTGAAGTTTGTTCATTCCAGTTTTCATGCACTTGTTGATATTCTGTTTGTTCTCAGCAGTTTCTGAGCTGTGTTCATATGAAGGACTGTTCTGTCCATTTTCACACTTTCTACAATCTCTATAATTCTGTTGGATTGGAGAGGAAGTGAGTGGAGGCCATCCTCCCTCTGAAGAGCCAACAGAACATCCCCCTCTTCATCCTCATTCAATGAACGGAGCCACTTTAAATGGTTTAGTTCCAACAATGAATTCTTTCCATGTTTTTGCTCCATGAGAGATGAGTTGATTTCTAAACAGTAGGAAGCTCCTCTCTTTCCCTCTTGTCTCTGCTAGTATTTGGTATTTCAGGGGGTTAAAGACAGTGAAGTAAAGATGTGAGTCGAGTTGACAGCAGCTCCTTACGTTACTGTAAGTGTATAATCTGTAATGTAGTGAGTATCTGGATGATGAAGATGAAGAGCATGGCTGCTGTAGTTTGATCACAAAGGTTAGCGTCAATGAGGTAGCTGCTGAAAGGCTGCGGCTCAAAGTGTTTAACTATCAGTGTTTTCAGTTCAGCGTCACACATCTGATGAAAGTGGAAGAGGAACTGAGAAATGATGTTGCGGGGGAAATAGATCATTGATTAAATCTGTGCCAGGACCAAATAAATAGAAGTGAAGGAGTTAAAAATAAGAAGCTTAGAGTTCACAAATGTAGCTTTCATTCTTGATCAACTGTGTGGTGTTGTGGGAAAGTTCCTGAAATCAATGGCACCAGTCAGGAGGGAAGAGGTTCAGGACCTCTGATGCTTCTGCTGAATATTTATGGAAGCTGTGATCAGGAAGATCAGAGACAGCCTCACATCCAATCAGGGTATGCATAGGTCGGCTCTCTATTCTGCCCAACCATCTGCGGTGGTCAGACTTTAAACCGCTACAATAACAGCACACATACTATACGCCCAGAACTAGTCAGAAGAGAATGTAGTTCTCCATGTTAGGTTACTGTCAGCACTTCTAGTCTGGAAGACAACTGTTGTCTGTTATGTTCTGGAACGTCGACGGTTTAGCGATCTATTCTGTCTTGGAGGCTTCTTTCTTCCGAGGCAACAGCTAAAACCCGGAAAACATGGAATTTAAGATGATATGAAATAGATAAAGCAGCAAATTCTTACATTTGGGTCAAACAGGAAGGAATGTTGGACTGTTTTTGTCTACAAACCTTGTGATCAATGGCTGAACCATCACTCAGACTGAACAACTGAATGCGCAGAGTCCATTTTTAGAATAAAATGTCAGATTTATTTGACTGTAACTTTTATATTCTCGTCATCACAGACTGCCAGACTGTGTACTCTCAGAGACTGACTGTGAGAAATCATGGCCTCAGCTCTTGAAGTCCAGACCCATCTGACACACCTGGACCTGAGTCACAACCTACCTGTATGAATTCAGCAAGTGAAGCTTCTGTCCTGCTGGACTGGAGAGTCCAAACTGTAAGACTGCAGACTCTCGAGGTCCGTTCATGTGTTCTGCTCTTGTACTGTTATCTACCAAATTTAAATCCAGACAGAAGTTTGACATTTCTTTCAGTCTTCTTGTTTTCTGTGTTTGTCTGAGCACAATCACAGCAGCTCTTTTTAAAGTTTGTCAGTGTGAACAGTTTGAATTGAGTCTTACTCAAACTGGATTCATGTTATTAAGATTTCCTAATGTGCTGCCATGAAACCAAGATTTATTTTAGTTTCATGTGAGGACATCTCTACATGAAACATGAAAAGAACAACACGTTTCAGGAAAAATGTCTTTTTATACAGAACCTTCAGAACTAATACACACACACACACACACACACACACACACACACACACACACACACACACACACACACACACACACACACAGTGTTTGAAGTATCGTGTCTGATCACTTCAACATGTAATGATGCTTCCATTCAGGAATCGATGTCCCTTTGTGACTCAGCCAGTAAACAGGAGCTTAATAATCCACTTATTCTACAGAGGGTCCAAGGTTACATTTCAGAGGAAGACAACATTCATGTCACTTTGCACATTTGATCCAGTTCTAAAGATGATTGAGGATGAAGCTCACAGTCAGTCAGCTGTGTGCTGATGGGAGATGACAGTGGTGATGAGGATAGTCTAATCTGTGCTGTGAAATGAGAGCATCACAAGTGCAGGGACACGTGTTAACCAGGTTTGTTTGGACTTCACTTATTATTTATTTCATGAAGTCTGATTTATTTATTTCATGTCGGACATTTGGACTTCTGTAGAAAACATGTGTCTCAGTATTTTTCATCAAATGTTCTAAATGAGAAGAAACAGAAGAAATGTCTGATTTGATGATTTCCAGACTGACTGAGATCAGCACATGTTATTAATGTGTGCTGATGAATGGTTGTCTGAATGTTGTGCTGACGTTTGGATGATGTCTGTAAAGGCTGACATTATGATGATCCACAATAACACAATGACAAAGTCACTCTACTCATTTAGAGAAAAGCTCATTGATTAGGACATAGTAATGTTGAGCTGCACATTTCAACCTGAACACATCTGATTGGATTATAAATGGATTTTTATCAACATCATTTATTCTTTATTCAGATTGGAGGCTGCAGTTTGTCAGAGATCAGCTGTGCTTCTCTGGCCTCCAGCTCTGAAGTCCAACCCTCCCATCTGACAGAGCTGGACCTGGGAACAAAGCCTGAGGATCAGAGTGAAGCTGCTGTGTGATTTTTCTGAGAGATCCACACTGCAGACTGAAGACTCTGGGTCCGTTCACTGACTCTTGTTACTTTGTAGATCTGATGTTTAATTAACAATTGAAGCTAATTTTGTTTCAGACTAACTTACATCCATAAAGTTGTAAATGTCCTTTTGTTCATATTTTCATTGTGTTGATTTAAATTTAGTCTTGCTCACCAAGACTTGTTTTTCTTAAAGAAACTGTAGAAATGTCTCTGTTAGTGGTTAAAGTCAATGAAGTTTAGAATGTTGGTCAATGGTCAACATCTGTATACAGAAGATCCTCTGAACTCAGATTAGTTGAAATGATCAAGTTTACTTGTTGAAAGTAGGACAATATTCACACACACACACACACACACACACACTGACTGGTTGTCTGAATGTTGTGCTGACGTTGTTGATGTCTGTAGAAGGCTGGACATTTGATGATCCACAATACACACATGACAAAGTCACTCTACTCATTTTAGAGAAAGCTCATTGATTGGACATAGTAATGTTGGCTGCACATTTCAACCTGAACACATCTGATTGGATTATAAATGGATTTTTATCAACATCATTTATTCTTTATTCAGATTGGTGGCTGCAGTTTGTCAGGATCAGCTGTGCCTTCTCTGGCTCAGCTCTGAAGTCCAACCCCTCCATCTGACAGAGCTGGACCTGAGTAACAACAACCCTGAGGATTCAGGAGTGAAGCCTGCTGTGTGATTTCTGGAGAGTCCACACTGCCAGTCTGCAGACTCTGAGGTCAGTAGGGGTTGCAGTCAGTCCATGTGGGTCTCAGCAGTTTGTACTAAACACAGTTAGTATCAAGCACAGATCCAGTATTTCCTGTAAACCTCCGACCTTCTCAGCGGCTGCTTTCCTCAGTGAGCTGTGAGAGGAGAACGGTGACAGGCTCAGGATTGGACAGAAAGACAGAAGAGAGAGGAACAGTCAGCCAATCAGATGAGCCAGAAGCTCGTTGTGATCATGTGTTTTTGGTTGATGTGAAGACGACTGTTGTTGTTGTGTTCATGTCTACAGGAAATAAAGCTGATTCCAGCTGACAGCATTCCAGATGTACAGAGACCGTGGTCCTCATTCATCAGATCTGATCTCAAAGTGTTTGTTCTCTCATTCCAAACACTAAAGAACTGATCAGTTCATCTTTGTCACAGCTCTCAGATCAGTCTGACTGAAGCCTGCAAAGAAGCCATCATTACATTTTAGTGAGCATGTGGTCTTTGTACGAGCGACCTCTGCTGAAGTCCAGGAACCACAGCTGAAAATGAAAGTGAGCAGTGAACTGTCTCTCTGTTTCTGCACTGAGTGCGTTCAGGGACTGTCAGCATAGTTATCTGTTTTTTGTTTTTATTTACATTTATTTAATGAATATCCGAACATCAATAATTAAATAGGAACGATGCAGTGATGTTTTGGTTCTGCGCTGCAGCGATAGGCAGCCCTTCCAGTCAATGTTTCAAACCCCACCGCTTCACTGTGGTCCGGTTCAGAATATTCCGAGTGGGCCTCCACTCCGCTCCGCAGCTGTTCTATTTTTGACGGATGCGGTCCAAGATGTGGAGAAAGAGTGGCCTGGCAGTGCCCAGGAAGTGATCTGGCACCTCTCCAGCTACCAGTCCACCTTCTATACTACTCTGGGTCCCAAGCCAATCCCTGCAGACTGAGCTACTACCGCACCCCTTTATCTGAGTCTCAGGGAGTATCTGAGTCTCGATAAAGGGGTGAGTTGTCTAGTCTGTGTGTATCCTCGCTCATGTCTCCCTCAGAGATCCCTCCTCATACTTCAGAGCAGAAATTACAGAATGGGAATGTCATTCATGATGGCAGATGAGAGTGAGGAGTAGGGAATGACCAATAAGTAACTGACACTGTAAAAGCAAGAAAACGCCACAGAAAGAAATTCAACCTGTAGGTCTGGAAGGTCAGACATTTCTCACATACCAAGCTGTAATGTATTTCTTATGTTAAGATATCAGAAATTTAATCTAAGGGGGAGGCGCTGTTGCGCAAGCTAGAATGTAGACGCGTCCCTTGCAAGCTCCGATATGTCACTTTTTGAAACTTAACTGTCTCAAAGCCAGGGCCAGTCTTAGCTATGGCATGTGGGCGGCCGCCCAGGGCGCATTCTCCGTGGGGGGCGCCGGAAGCGGCCGAAAAAGAAAAAAACCTCGGTAATTTACGACATATGGCCATTAAGTCAGCGTAGCGGGCGCCCCGGGAGCTGGGTGTTGACAAGGCTCGGTTTCAATTTGTGGACATCCCCCAACGCTTGGATACCATCATGAACAGGTTTCAGAACTGGGTAGAACCACCTCCACCCAGGCCGCAATCACTGTCACTGTTTTCTTAAGAAATCTAACAACTCAGACATTTGATATTTGAACCTGAAAGCTGTTATCCTAGTTACTCTGCAGGTTCAGGTTTTAAACACTGACACCTCATAAAAGATACCTCACCAAGGTGATAACTAGGGATACACCGAAATGAAAATTTTCGGCCGAAACTGAAACCGAATAAAAATTAAATGGTTGGCCGAATACCGAAACCGAATATGAAATGCAGTTGTTAAATTTTTCACTTTTTTTTTTTTACTATTGCATAAATAGCCTAGAATAAATTTGTAGACATGTTTTTTCAAAGAAAGTAAATGTTTATTTAATATCTTTCAAAAATTCCAGTAGAATTTCCAGTTAGTATAATTATTATTTCATTTATACTGTTAGAAAGTTGTTGTTTTAATCACTGTTCATTTGTTCTTGAAAGAAATACTATTTAGTTTTTATTATATTTCCGGTGAATTTCCATTTTTCCCATGTTCATGAACGCATCATAGTCATTCCGACGGTCATTGAACGCACCTCGTGACCGCGCACGTTGTTTCATTGCGTCAATTGCGTCACGACACTATTCGGCCACGAAAGCCGAATGTGGCTTTTTTTTTTTTTGCAATATTCGGCCGAATACTTTCGGTTGCCGAATATTCGGTGCATCCCTGGTGATAACATCTCGTCCATGAATGTGGAAAGTTAATGCACCAACATGGACACAGAGAATCATGAGAGTAGTCCAGACTGCTCACAAAAAACATGCAGACCGTCACCTACTGGAGCTCCTGCATATCAATCTCACATGCAACGATTTCCAGTTTAATGGACGCAACTTCATGCAGAACAAGGGCCCGGCAATGGGAAAGAGAGTTTCCACATATCTTATTTAGATCTTCTGTGGTGAACTAACACAGCATATGCAGCTGGAAGGAGAAACCAAAGACAGCATGGCTTGGTCACTGATGAAGAAAATACAGCAAATAGCCAGCATAGCAGTGGAGACCGGGCTGGAGGCCCAGAGGCCGGCGCCGGGCCGGTGTGAAGGCTGGTGACAGGTAAGTAGGGCCGAAGTTGGAGGCAAGCAAACTGGGCTGAACTCTGTGAATTGTTAGTTTCTTTGGCTGTATTAGAGTGTTGTATTCTTTATGTTACTCCTAACCTGGGACAAATCAGCACTATCCAATACATTTCATTTAAATGTAACAATGCCCACATGTATTTTCCTTCTCCACATGACACACGGCTGCATCTTACAAGAAAAAAAACAAACCAGCTCGGTCTTGATTGGTCGTGTTCTGCTCGTCATGTTTGTGTGCCCGACCAGAACATTTGTATAAAAGCTGAGCGATGACTTCATTCTGTCTCAGTGGGGAGGAGAGGTTATCATGTTCAGTTTGTTTGTGATTCTGGATATGCAACGTTGTCATGCCAGTCATAACACAGTGATGGTGACATAACATATGACATCTGTGCTCTTCATTAATGGATGTTTCTAATTACAGACATTTCTGGACATGTTGGTGTGTTTTACAGGAAAAGAATCACATTTGATCTATTGTCTGAAGATGCTTCTCCTGTTCAGGGTTGCAGATACACTATAACTAAGGATTGTTTTGATCATTGTAATCATTTTCTCCTTGCACACCTCCTCAAAAGACACATTATCAAATGTTTTCTTGCGTCTTATTAGTGCAATCATGGAAAACTCAACCCAGATTAAATCATTTGTGTTGGCCATGTATGGTAACATAGGACACTTAAAGTATCTATATTTCACTCTGGCACTTCTCTTTTACACGTCGGTTATATTTGCCAACACTGTTCTTATTGTCGTCATTTATCTGGACAGAAACCTGCATGAGCCCATGTATCTATTCCTGTGTAATCTGTTTGTTAATGAAATATACGGCAGCACGTCTTTGTTGCCCTGCTTAATGGCACAAATCCTGTCAGACACTCATGAAATTTCAACATTTTACTGCTTCGTGCAAATATTTAACATTCACACGTATGTTGCTATTGAATTTGGAACGTTAACTATCATGGCATATGACAGATATATATGTATTTGTAAGCCGTTACACTACAATGTCATGATAACCAGAAGAATAGTGCAAGAGGTCATTCTTGTTATTTGGACAGTTTCCTTTGTCGAGGTTGGAGTTTTACTGTCATTCACTATTAATTTAAAGCGTTGTGGCACGGTTATAAACAAAGTGTTTTGTGCACACCACCTTGTAGTTGAACTTTCTTGTTCTACAGACAGAACAGTGTCACTCATTCACGATCTGGTGTTTGGCCTTATTTTCACTGTTGCTGCTCCCGTCACTTATATTTCATTCACCTACGTCAAAATTTTGTCAGTGTGTTTAAAAGGTTCCAAAGAGACCAGAGTGAAAGCTTTTGATACTTGTACTCCGCATTTTATTTCACTGGTTAGCTTCGTCTTTGCCTGTTTTTACAGCTTGATCACTCAGAGGTTTGACATGTTCTCTGTTCCATATCCACTCTGTGTTTTCCTGTCGATGTACGTCGTGATCATTCAGCCTCTTCAAAATCCACTCATGTACGGTCTTAAATTGTCAAAAATCAGACATGCTTGTAAAACTTTGCTGACATTAAAAACATCACAACTCTACTTTTTTCAGAGAGTTTTCCAATTCTTATGTTCATCATTAGCAGACACGAGAGGAAAAGGAGTTACAGCACAGTTTAGAACTGGAGCATCTGTTCTGTTGACATTCAAAACATTTCATTCGGTTACAAAACGTGAATCTTCTGGGGTTGCTGACCTGCGAGAGGTTCATAAAGACAGAGATAAAGACTTGAAGTACCAAAATGTTTTTGCAGTGTTCCAAATGCAATCTTAAACAGAGTAATGTGAGAATGCACGGAGAGAAGAAGAGTTTAAATACATCAAACAAGATGAAAGGATCTATAGGAGGTGCCAGCAGATGGTGTATGTCAGAATCAGATTCATAATCAGATTTATTATAAGTATACACATGCAAGGCATTCTCAACTCTCCATGCACTTACACAGGAATAGATATAACAGCTAAAAGCAAGTAATGTGTTGATCTTTAACATATGCCAGGAAAAGGATCTTTAACATGTTGCAGTGTGTTTAGTTGACATGAAAGGGAACGCACTGAATCATAGACAAATACAAAGATACAAAGTGATGTGAAGATAATGATGATGTACGTGTCGAGCTGACGAATCCTAAGACTTTACTTCAGTGTTCCAATAACAGCTGATCAAAGTTAGTTCAGTAAACTCGGAGTATGTTCACTCTGACTTGAACTTGTGTGGTGACAGAAATATGATTCAGCTCAATGAAAGGCAGAGCCTTCATTTTGATCCAGCTCGTAGAAATATGAACGCACAGACTGTGCAACATTTATTTCAATAAAGAGTGTGAGCCAGAGCACAGTTTGGTGTTCATAAGGCAACACAATAAACGTTTTCAGTGTTCATACATTTTGTCATTTACTCTCTAAGTGTCACATTTTAAATGTATCCGTTCAGCTTTATTCTCTCATGGGGAAGTTGAAGATGGATCAAAGACGGAGTGACTGACTGCAAGCTCACTTCCAATCCTGTAATAGTGTGTTTGATTATCTGAGGTAAAAATTTTTAAAAAAAAAAAGTATAAATCCTGCAGCTGCTGACTCACTCATTAACATACAGTCTGCGATACGATAGGAATTATGCTCCACAGTGCAATCACAATATAAGTGATAGAGATAATTATTTATTGAACCTACACAGTTCCAGTATTAATTATTTAAATTAGTTGATTAATTGCAGTTAGTGACACCCCAAGCTCTTACTCAATGATTTCTGTAATTCATGCTGGACATAACAGCATGAACTTTAATAAGATCATTAAGATCTCCATGCACACAGAGCACCATTCACAAATAAAGTCTGACTGACTGAAGGTGTTTTCTTGTTTGAGTGCAGTTTAGTCTCCCGTTTGCCGTGCACTCATAGCACATTATGTCATCATTTTGCCAGGTTTCGGCTCAGTCCATAGGGACTTGGCTTGGCAAAATGTCCAGTATGGACCAAAGTATTGAAGGTGGACTGGTAGCTGGAGAGGTGCCCTTGAGCAAGGCACTGAGATCTTAGGACAGGCGGGCGCATGTGTCACCATGATCTGCATCCGGCCCACCGGCCACCTATTTGTGGCCCCCGAACTGTTATTTGTTCACTATGGGTTTTGGTTGGGTCAGCATGTGTATATCGGGACTTGTCTCCATGCCAACGATACACAGACAGCCTGTTACTCGGTCGTGCTCTGAGCGCAATTTTTAACTTTCACTTCCGTTTTTGGAGCGGTTCAGATATTGACGCTGTAGGAGCCGAGATTGCACGCAAAAAAAAAAGATTGCACGAAAATGGCGTGTTCCAAGTTCTCTGCTAAAAGAAAGGTGGACAGTGAAATTCAAAGAATGGGCTGAAAAGTTTGCATTCATTCTCCCTCCCTCCTTTTTTTGCTAATTGGAACATTTGGTTTGATTTTAGCATGCTGATTCTTAACCCCCTCCTAATATTTGTTTTGGTTTCATGACAGGGGTCATTTCTTGTTTTATTCAACTATTTTAATTTATGTCAAAATGGAAATGATATTTTATTTAAGTTCATGTTTGTTGTTTTGAATAAAAAGGACATTTTCTTTTGAATATTACAGTATATCGCATGTGGCCTGACCGACCTCAATAAATGAACCTTTGAGTCATTGAAAAAAATCTTTGTGGCCCTTTAAGATTTGTATTTGAATGCCCCTGGTTTAGACTGTGAGCTCAGAGCACCAGGGTGTGTTAGCGTTTGTACCACAGGTGTGTTGGACCACTGCTGACAGGAAGCAAAGCCGGTGTCATGCCAGAAGCATCAATGGACATGATGACGAAGAGGACGCTGACGGAGGAAGCTAAGAAGAGAAAAGGAGAGAGTGAGCGAGCAAGAAGCCGCCGGACAAGAGTAAATGTGGGACTGACTTTTAGTGGTTGGTGAGAGCTTGGTGAAATAAAAGGCTGAAAGACAGACGCCGAGCTGGGCTGACTGCTGCTGGACTAGGCAGTGAGATCAGCTGCTGCTGGGTCTGGTTCTGGTTCTGGTTCTGGGCTGACTGCTGCTGGACTAGGCAGTGATATCAGCTGCTGCTGGTTCTGGTTCTGGTTCTGGGCTGACTGCTGCTGGACTAGGCAGTGATATCAGCTGCTGCTGGTTCTGGTTCTGGTTCTGGGCTGACTGCTGCTGGACTAGGCAGTGATATCAGCTGCTGCTGGTTCTGGTTCTGGTTCTGGGCTGACTGCTGCTGGACTAGGCAGTGATATCAGCTGCTGCTGGTTCTGGTTCTGGTTCTGGGCTGACTGCTGCTGGACTAGGCAGTGATATCAGCTGCTGCTGGTTCTGGTTCTGGTTCTGGGCTGACTGCTGCTGGACTAGGCAGTGATATCAGCTGCTGCTGGTTCTGGTTCTGGTTCTGGGCTGACTGCTGCTGGACTAGGCAGTGATATCAGCTGCTGCTGGTTCTGGTTCTGGTTCTGGGCTGACTGCTGCTGGACTAGGCAGTGATATCAGCTGCTGCTGGGTCTGGTTCTGGTTCTGGGCTGACTGCTGCTGGACTAGTCAGTGAGATCAGCTGCTGCTGGTTCTGGTTCTGGTTCTGGGCTGACTGCTGCTGGACTAGTCAGTGAGATCAGCTGCTGCTGGTTCTGGTTCTGGTTCTGGGCTGACTGCTGCTGGACTAGTCAGTGATATCAGCTGCTGCTGGGGACCTGGATGATGATTGGCTGTTAACAAAGTTGTCGACTGACTAGATTTTGATCAGAAGTAGGGATGTAATGGTTGTCAGTTATTACGGTAAATCTCGATAAAAATTACAGTTTATGTTTAAATTAATCTCATTATCTCAGTGGATTGTCGGGATATGAAGGCGTTGTGTGAATACGTAACTTGTAACGTAGGCATCAAGAATGAAAGCATGGTGGAAAGTGCTGGCAGCACGCAGGACATTTTCCACCCCACTAAAAAGACGAAATCCGAGGTCTGGGCGTATTTTGGGTTTCTTCAGAATGCAGAGGGACAGCTGGTGGAGGACAATTATCCTGTCTGCACAGCCATTAAGAATATCGCCATAATATCGTTAACCGTGAAAATGTGGTCACTATAATCGAGATGTCAGATATTCCGTATCGTTACATCCCTAATCATAAGTAATGTAACCAAAACAAATACTCGAGTACAGCTGAACAGTGTGATTACACTCTGAAACTGGAGGCACTAAATCTCAAAAATACCAATTTCTACGTTATATCACTTTAAGTAGAGTAAAAACGTCCAGTTCAATAATCAGTTCGCTGCAAGGTTGGGAATTTTCTCTTTCTTTACCAACAACTTAACCATGATGGTGCCAGAACAGAAAAGTGTCATGTGAATCACTTCAGTAATGGTCAACTTGATGTTTTGTTGGAAAATGTGTGACCTGTGAGGTAACTCAGCCTTTTCCAAGATGCATTAGTGACCCTGTTGTTGTACTAGTTGTTGTTTGGGTTGACGCCCAGAGCAGCTGTCCACAGTGGTGCAATTTGTGTAATTGGTCTCCAGGGACGATGAAGTGTTGACGATGACATGTTGACCGTTTAGGATGTAACAACCATCGATCTTTTTTTCACTAGTTTATCATCACGACTGACACGAAAAGACTGACACTAAATAAGACACCGAACATTTTAGATAATTTGAGTGAGTTTTGAATTATTCACATGAAGGAGCTTCCCCATCCCCTGAGGCCGACTCACAGTAGCCACTGTATGAATCCTGGCTGCAGCCATCAATGTTCCCGGAGGCTTGTTGAGGGAACACTGGGGAGATCTCAGCGGAGGACTTAATGACACTCATTACAGTGATCTTACATCATCTCTGGGCTTGTTGTTGTTACTGCTATTAAAATGTTGCTATTGAGGTCAGGATGGATACACAAACTTGTGACACAAAATGAAAACCAGATGCGTTTGGTTAACAGTGAGGTTGTTTCACAGGAATTGGCTTCTTGCTGAGTCACTCTCCCTTTCTCTTAGCTCCATCTGTCAACATCTCCTTCGACCTCTTCTCCTTTGTCATTGTGTCCACAGAGTTTGCTGAGCCTAGTTGTATTGTCCACTTGCTCAGCTCCGGTTCTGGCATGACACCGGCATTCCACCACCCCCCAGGCCTGAAAACCTCAAGTGGTTCAAACAGACTGTGGTGAAAACAAGAACAGTGCTCTGAGCTCTGTGCAAAGTCAGTGTAACATGGTATGATTTAAAATCAGTTACTTTATGGTAGAAAAGTTCATACCTGCCCTTTGATGCATCAGTTTCTCTGCAGTAAGTCTTGTACTTCTTTGTGATATCGAGAAGATCTTCATTTGCCTGTAGGACCAGTTGGCTCTGGAGTGAGGTGGACTCTGGGTTCTTCCACAACTACAGCTGAGATCAGTTATTATCTCTCTTTTTTTTGGCCTTTTCAAGCTTTATTTCGACAGAGACAGCTGAAGAGTGACAGGAAATGTGGGGAGAGAGAGAGAGGGGGAACGACATGCAGGAAGGAGCCACAAGATTTGGTTTCGAACCCACAGCTTCCGCAGCAGGGACTGAGCCTACGCACACGAGCTACTACGCAACTGAACTAAACACCGCCGCGGATGGCCTCCAAACTTTGTTCTCTGGGCCCTCACCAAACACGTTATTAACGGCCGTGCTGTATAAGCCAGTGTACCTGCAGTCCAGGTTCAGACAGGTGTTCTGTTGTTTTCTGTGTGTAGACAGTGCAGTGAGTTTAAATCATCCTCAGGATGAAGAGTTCATCATAGAGCCAACATGTGATAAAAATGAGAAAGGTGGAACTGATTTCTAAAGTCACAGATTGTCGTATTATTATCAAACAATAATAATGTGTCAGGTTGGTTTTTACACTTCCAGTAAGATTTAGGCAGAAATGGAATATTAAATCCATAGCTATGTTTTCACAAGTGTATAATCAGCTGAAAATATGAATTATGATGCCCCTAATGCTGCGGCACTGGTGTGCGAATGTGTGTGGATGAGATATGTAGTGTAAAAGGCCGTAGATCTGGTCTGAATCAGGCCTCAGCAATATAAGAGTGTTTGTGGTATGTGGAGTGTGTGTTGCTCTCCAGACCTCTAGAGGGCAGAATTTCTAAACACACCATCATACAGGAAACTGTGACTGCCACTGATGTTTCTGCATAAAGACCTACTTGGGGTTAGTTTCATGGTTTGTGCTGTTAAATCATCATTTTGTTGTTTTCTTAACAGCAGGTTCATTTATCTATAACTGCACACAACATGTACTTTGTGCAATGACAATTAAAGTGAATCTAATCTAATGATCTAATGCTGAGCATTATGGGAACAAATGGGAATCTCTGCCGGACACGTTCAACAGAATAAGAACAATTGTGCCACCCAGTGGATTAAAAACAGGTTGTAAGAAGGAACGAAGATCACGTGGTTTCTGCTGCCACACCTCAGGGAAGAAAGTAGCAATATCACAAGTCAGCTGCATTCCAGTCTTTCCTAAGCCAAAGTATAGTGCACTCAAAGTGCAAAGAAGTCACATTAATGACTCTATATATTGCTGGATAACTTAACCTATAATAATATATCATAGTTGGTTTATATTATGTAAGAATAATCTAAGTATCAGAGTAGTTAAAGCTGTAAAATAAAAAGTACAGTATCGGCTCACGAGATGAAGTATAAGTTAACATAAAAAAAGAAAAGTGCAGTACTTGAGTAAATGTACTAACTGTATGTTCACTTTTTAGCTAAATGATGTTGGGATAAGATGAGAAGAGAATACTTGTGAAATATATTCATGTACACTGGAAAAATACAACTTTTACTATGGCATTCATATTAAATATGCCAGCAAAACATATTTCTTTGTAGAGTTGTTTCACCATACTATTTACATTTAATGCAGCACTTCTAAACGATAGTAACATCAGTGAAACTATTCAAATCAGAGACGTGGTACTTCAGCTCCCGTCGTGAAGGGCTGCTGTAAGTTCTATGAAACACTAGATGTCACTGTGCTGCTGAGTTTGAATCTTGCATATGGTCTTGTTCTAGTTGTATGGTTTTACCCCAGGTAACTGCACAAATCAGCCTTAACATTATGACCACCTGCCAAATACTGACAGCCCGGACACATTGAGGCATGAAACTGGACCTCTGAAGGTGTGCTGAGTATCTGGCACCGAATTTAGCAGATCCTTTATTTATTAATTTATTTTTTGGATCATCGCCACTGTTTTATTGAGAGAAAAGCTGTCATACATATCCCTGGAGACCTTACTCATTTTAGCGGCACGTCCCTCTCCTCTCGCTATGCTGAAAAAGAGATCAGCAGAACTTTTAAACCTGTAAGTTGCGAGGTGCATGGGGCCTCCACGGATTGGACTTGTTTGTCCAGCACATCCCACAGATGCTCGCTTGGATTGAAATCTGAAGAATTTGAAGGTCAACACCTTGAACAGAACATTAACATATCCAGCCCAGACGCCTTCATCTTCTTCTGTCATGGTCGGAAGAGTAGGGACAAATTCTTTCCAACACTTCCAACATTTTCCTCTCTTCCACTTGTTTTTCTTCTTCCTCCTTTTCTCTCTTATCTCAAACATATTCAATAAATCAGAATGATGACTTGTATTCAATAGACCACAGTCTAATGAAACAATGCAAACTGCATAGTTCTAACCAACTTTGGTGAATTCGGAGGTGGAGAATCGAAAATCATTTGACGAAGAAGTGTTCTACTGTAAAACGCTGACTTTCCTGAAGTCAGACACGGAGACGGCGTAGAGAATCCAGTCGATCTTCAAAACACCCTGTGCAAACTGTTGTTGTAAAAACTACTATTTATATGTTTAGAAGCACATAAAGTTAACAAAGTCTGGTGGACTGAACGCTTCTGAAACGGTCCTGGTGGAGTTTGAAGTCGTGTGGAGAAACAAAAACCGAGCGGAGCGACCAGGCAAGAAGCCGCTGGAGTAAATCTGGGACTGACTTTTCTTACCGTGAAGCTGAAAAGCTTTTTGGATAAAACTCTCTGCATGCACCACATGTCCACATGATTTGTTGCCCGTTCAGTCTACGTTGCCTGATGGACATGTTAACACAGTTGCACCAAAAGCCCACCAGCATGCCCCCGTCACCTTGTGGCAACTTCGAAGCTTCATGAACAGAAACATTGGTAAATATTGAAGATGCTTTTGAAATAGAAGACGGCCCAGAAGGACAAACTAATCAAAATACGGAAAATAGAGTCATGAACTTTGTATTTTAGATCATTTAAGTTAATCAGAAATATAAATTGTAACATTGAGTTCTGTATTTTTTAGTGGGTTTCCTCTAAATTCAGATTTTCCACCATGACTGTCCTGGTCTAATGTTACAGTTGCACCCACAGTGCATCGTGGAAAATGATAAGACACTGAAAGTTACTCGTCACCCTAACTATCCCAGAAAGCGTCCCACAGTGAGAGCCAGAGTGCGCTGTATTGTCTATATGGAGGACTGCACACTTCCTGAAAGTTTCCAAAGACTCGACCTACAACAACAATATGGGAAGATTCAAACACACTCAACACGGACATCACAGTCTGCTGCTTGTGCTGCCGTTTGTATTTACTCTATTCATTTCAAATAGTATTTGATTTTATCATTGTTACATTTATCATTTATATTTTATTTTAAATCTAAATCTTTTCCAAATGTTTCTTATATTTACTTGAAATATGTTTGAAACGTGCAAATGCTTGTACATGCTGTTTGACTTTAATGAGTATGACAACACCGAAGGCGGCTGGGAAGTCCAGGTAAAAATGTCCAAAAGCTCAGGACAGACCAAACACGACGCAACAAGACGGAACACAGGACTGAAGAACAGACACTGAACAAACAGAACAGAGCAACACCGGGACTTTAAATACTCAGTACACAGGTGAAGTAATGAGGGACAGGTGAATCAGGGTGGAATAGAGTCAAAAGTGGCGGGAAAACACGACAAAGGAAGGAAAATGACACATGAAGCATTTTTGTTGTAATATGAAATATTACAATTGTATCCTGAAACTACTTTTACAAAAGTGGAAATTAAGAAATTAAAAACAATTATTAAATTAAAATTAATTCAGCCAAAGTTTATATTTTTATTTTTAACATTAGAACAGTAAACGCAAACAATAACACGACAAACTTTGTGGCAAAACATTTTATTTACATATATATATATATATATATATATAATCATATATATATATATATATATAATATATATATATATATTTACAACATTTAAAAAAGTTGAAGATGAAACACTAACAAATAAAAAGTGATTACTATAAACAGCTTAAAACGTGTGTGTTCTACATCCCTCAACAGCCTCTGACCGCGAGCCTCCTTCTTGATAATTACATTTTGACAGAGAGGGGCAGTTTTTTTTTTATTTTATTATTGTTATTTTTACCCCAGAGGCAGCTAAAGGGCTTCACGTAGCTGAGGTCTTTCATGGTCATTCCTCCAAGGAGCCCTTTGCCCACACTGACGCTCGTCTCCTGCAGGAAAGAAATCATTAGTTAAAACAGAAAAGAGAGGGGCGGCACTGCACCTGACGTCTACGTTAAGAAGGAAAAACTTACCTCAGGCATTCAGTTATTAGCCGACTGCCACTGCTGCCCACAATATAAACAATCATTGAGTAAGTAAGTAATTAATTAACTGACCTCCACCACCTCTCCCTTAATTATTACTTAAAGATGGCTGCTTATGAACTCAGCTCTTACAGGATCATTGTGGCATAGACAGAATAAAAATTAAACTATTATTTGACTCCAGACCTGCAGTAGATGACACTGAGTCTGGATGCACAATCAGAACAATAATGACGCCTCACCAACACACAAACATGCTGATGTTCTTTCAAATAGAAAATAGTGTTTATTTAATTGAATGTAAGCGGTGTGGAATGAACCTGGTAACAAAACGTATCAGGTTTACACAGCACAGATCGAATATTTGCAGAGAGGACACGCGTTCCTTTAGTAAAGAACTTCCTCGAACATAACTGCAGCCGAGAAGAAGAGCAGAAGAGTTCTGGATGCATCGGTTATGCACTTAAAAACCAGGAGGCCTCCATGACAGACATGACAGTGTCAGCCCTTTAACCCCTTCATCGCCAAACCTTTTCTTTAAATTCACTGGTCGGTTGGAAGCTTGTTAATCTCCAGAAGAAGCTGAAACGTTGAGAGCTCTTTGTGTTTTGTGTTTGACGCAAAGCTTTTATGGATTTCTTTTAGATGAATTATTGACTGTGATGGTCATTTCACTTAGTTAACGGGGAAGGCAGACGTCCTGCAGCGTCTCTGTGAAGCGTTATCGGCTGAATTTTCACACCTCAATTGCATCTCTTCTGGGATTTCTATGAATCGACTCCTGACCACTGAATATGAGGCTGTTCCAGTGATACCGAACATGTTTCCCTTTGGAAAATGAATGTGGTCGACTTCACTGCAAATTTAAGGACTCGTTTAAACATAGAAGATTTTCACAGTTATTACTCAGATCAAAATAACATTTCATATTTATTCTGTATTATGTTTCTGTGTTTGGATTGCGCCGGTGTGTCGAGGTTGCATCACAAGTGTCATGACAAATGATCTCACCTGCAGCTTGTTTTTGTCTTAAAGTAACACCTCTGATTGCAGTGATGTCGTCATGTGACTCTAATGAAAGGAGGTGTGAAAACTTTGTTAGCGGTAGATGTACACATCCATTAGGAGCAGATAATGGCCTCACGCTGAAAGATGCTCAGCGCCCAGAGACAAATTAAATGTGAAACACCTTCAGAGAGAGTGTGTGTGTGTGTGTGTGTGTATGTGTGTGTGAGTGTTGTGTGGAGCTCTCCTCTGAGGTTACGTACAGTCAGTGTGTGTTTTCCAACCTGAACTCATGCAGATCACCTGTTTCCAATCAAAAAAAAACAGCAAAGTCGTGGATCATCATGGGACCTGAGGCGGCTGAATGAAGCCTGGTTGCTCAAACAAGCCATCTGTGACCACACCCACCTGTCAATCAAAGCGTCCCCGCTCTTAACCCTGCATAACTTTAAGCCTTAATATAATGTGAACAGGTGAGTTGTATATAAATTCACCCTCAGTACAGTTGTCATGAACGGGGAAATTAGCTACAGAGACCAAAACTGTTTTTTGTACCAGGCTGTAAACATGTTTATTTCTGCTGTGAAGTTGGACATTTGGACATGGGGACTTATGGAGACTGACTCACTTCTGGAGCCAGACTCAGGTGGACGTTAGAGGAACGCTTGCGAAATACCAGTTGTGTTTTGTTACACACACACACACACACACACACACACACACACGCGCGTACCTACAGCGAATTATCAATTATCAACAGGTTAGAGTCGATGGAGCATTACTGATATTTGTGTGTTTAGAGTTTTTTTATTAACTCTGGTTTACTTCCACATTTTTTCCCTGTTAAAAGGGTTTTTGTGGGCAAGTTTTTCCTCACTCGAACCGAGGGTCTAAGGACAGAGGGTGTCACTCCCTGTACAGATTGTAAAGCCCTCTGAGGCAAATGTACTTTGTGACTTTGGGCTATACAAATAAAATTGATTTGATTTGATTTGATTTAATACAGACTGCTGCTTAGCTTGCTTATATGTGACATCAGTGTAATGTAACTCATGTAGCATTTTTGGTGAATTGTTGATTTAATAAAGAAAGGACATTCAAGGAGCCAAGTTTCCCTTGCCCGGACGTGGGCCACCGGGGCCCCCCCCCCTGGAGCCAGGCCTGGGGGTGGGGCTCGTTGGCGAGCGCCTGGTGGTCGGGCTTCACCCATGGGGCCTGGCCGGGCACAGCCCGAAAGGGTGACATGGGTCGCCCTTTACATGGGCCCACCACCCATGGGAGGGGTCACAGATGGCGTGTGCCAAGAGAGTTGGGCGGCAGTCGGAGGCGGGGACCCTGGCGGTCCGACCCCCGGTTGCAGAAGCTGGCTCTGAGGGCTTGGAATGTCACCTCTCTGGCGGGGAAGGAGCCTGAGCTGGTGCGCGTGGTTGAGAGGTACCGGCTAGATAAAGTCGGGCTCGCCTCGACGCACAGTGTGGGCTCCGGAACCAGTTTCCTTGAGAGGAGTTGGATGCTCTACCACTCCGGAGTTGCCCCCGGCGAGAGGCGCAGAGCAGAGGTGGGAATGCTTGTTTTTGTGGATGAGACGGTAGCCTCCCTTTACCTTCGGGTGGGGGGACGGGTCCTGACTGTCATCTGTGCTTATGCACCGAATAGCAGTTCAGAGTACCCACCCTTTTTGGAGTCTTTGGAGGGGGTACTGGAGAGCGCTCCCTCTGGGGACTCCCTTGTACTCCTGGGGGACTTCAATGCTCATGTGGGCAGCGACAGTGAGACCTGGAGGGGCGTGATTGGGAGGAATGGCCCCCCTGATCTGAACCCAAGGGTGTTCTGTTATTGGACTTCTGTGTTCGTCATAGATTATATATAACGAACACCATGTTCAAGCATAAGGGTGCCCATATGTGCACCTGACACCAGGACACCCTCGGCCGTAGTTCGATGATCGACTTTGTGGTCGTGTCAGCGGACTTGCAGTCACATGTTTTAGACACTCGGGTGAAGAGAGGGGCGGAGCTGTCAACTGATCACCACCTGGTGGTGAGTTGGCTCCGATGGTGGGGGAGGATGGAGGTCAGACCTGGCCCAAACGTTCTGTGCGGGTTTGCTGGGAACGTCTGGCTGAATCTCCTGTCAGAAAGAGCTTCAACTCCCACCTCCAGGAGAGCTTCACTCACGTCCCGGGGGAGGCGGGGGACATTGAGTCCGAGTGGACCTTGTTCCGTTCCTCCATTGTCGAAACGCGGCTGACCAGAACAGTGGCCGTAAGGTGGTCGGTGCCTGTCGCGGCGACAGCCCCCCAACCCGCTGGTGGACACCGGCGGTGAGGGATGCCGTCAAGCTGAAGAAGGAGTCCTACAGAACCTTTTTGGCCTGAAGCAGCTGATGGGTATCGACGCGCCCTCGGCGGTTGCGGAGGCAAAAACTCAGGCGTGGGAGGAGTTTGGTGAGGCCATGGAGAACGACTTTCGAACGGCTTCGAGGAGGTTCTGGACCACCATCCGGCGGCTCAGGCGGGGGAAGCAGTGCACTGTCAACACTGTGTTCAGTGGGGACGGGGTGCTGCTGACCTCGACTGGGGACGTCTTGGGCCGATGGAGGGAATACTTCAAAGACCTCCTCAATCCCACCAGCACGTCTTCCTTTGAGGAGGCAGAGTCTGGGGACCCCATGGTGGTCTCGCCCATCTCTGGGGCTGAGGTCGCTGAGGTAGTCAAAAAGCTCCTCAGTGGCAAGGCCCCGGGGGTGGATGAGGTCTGCCCGGAGTTCCTCAAGGCTCTGGATGTTGTGGGGCTGTCTTGGTTGACACGTCTCTGCAACATCGCGTGGACATCGGGGGCAGTGCCTCTGGACTGGCAGACCGGGGTGGTGGTTCCCCTCTTCAAAAAGGGGGACCGGAGGATGTGCTCCAACTATAGGGGGATCACACTCCTCAGCCTCCCCGGGAAGGTCTTTTCGGGGGTCCTGGAGAGGAGGGTCCGCAAGATTGTCGAACCTCGGATCCAGGAGGAGCAGTGTGGTTTTCGTCCTGGCCGTGGAACTGTGGACCAGCTCTATACCCTTAGCGCGGCCCTGGAGGGTGCATGGGAGTTCGCCCAACCAGTCTACATGTGTTTTGTGGACCTGGAGAAGGCGTTCGACCGTGTCCCTCGGGAGGTCCTGTGGGGGGTGCTCCGGGAGTATGGGGTTCCGGACCCATTGATACGGGCTATCCGGTCCCTTTACTCTCGGTGCCAGAGCTTGGTCCGCATTGCCGGCAGTAAGTCGGACCTGTTTCCCGTGGGAGTTGGACTCCGCCAGGGCTGCCCTTTGTCACCGGTTCTGTTCATAACTTTTATGGACAGGATTTCTAGGCGCAGCCAGGGCGTCGAGGGGCTGCGATTCGGTGGCCTTAGGATTGGGTCGCTGCTTTTTGCGGACGATCTAGTCTTGTTGGCTTCATCGGATCGTGACCTTCAGCTCTCTCTGGAGCGGTTTGCAGCCGAGTGTGAAGCGGCTGGGATGAGAATCAGCACCTCCAAATCCGAGGCCATGGTTCTCAGCCGGAAAAGGGTGGAGTGCAGTCTCCAGGTCGGGGATGAGATCCTGCCTCAAGTGGAGGAGTTCAAGTATCTCGGGGTCTTGTTCACGAGTGAGGGAAGGATGGAATGGGAGATCGACCGGCGGATCGGTGCGGCTTCTGCAGTGATGCGGACTCTGCACCGGTCCGTCGTGGTGAAGAAGGAGCTGAGCCGAAAGGTGAAGCTCTCGATTTACCAGTCGATCTACATTCCTACCCTCACCTATGGTCACGAGCTTAGGGTAGTGACCGAAAGAATGAGATCGCGAATACAAGCGGATGAAATGAGCTTCCTTCGCAGGGTGGCTGGGCTCTCCCTCAGAGATAAGGTGAGAAGCTCGGCCATCCACGAGGAGCTCAGAGTAGAGCCGCTGCTCCTCCGCATCGAGAGGAACCAGTTAAGGTGGCTTGGGCATCTCGTGAGGATGCCTCCTGGACGTCTCCCTGGTGAGATGTTCCGGGCATGTCCCTCCGGGAGGCGGCCCCGGGGAAGACCCAGGACACGCTGGAGGGACTATGTCTCTCGGCTGGCCTGGGAACGCCTTGGGGTCCCCCTGGGAGAGCTGGACGAAGTGGCCGGGGAGAGGGAAGTCTGGGCCTCCCTGCTGAAGCTGCTGCCCCTGCGACCCGAATCCGGATAAAGCCGGAGAAGACGAGACGAGACGAAGGACAATTTTTAATTTTTTATATTTTTTATTATTCAACGCAGCTGCAAAAAACAAAACAAATATCTGAGGCATGAAATGAACAGTGGCTCAAATATCGAAGTCTTAACTGAACTGAGAAATACTAACCCCCACCACCTCTGTACCATAGCCGGTTTTTGTGGAAGATAGTCAACAGTGTGCCAGCTAGAAGCGGCATACATCATCTGAAAGCTTGGAAATTACTTTGAGATGTCGCTCAGCACTGTGTATGATGAACTAACCAGTTTTCCCCTCGCCAACATTTTGCCTAACTTCTGTTACAGACAAACCTTAAGTCGTAACATAACATGGAGGCCTTAAGTCAGCGGTGTCCAAACTTCTTTTAAAGAGGGCAGATCTGACAATGTGAAGATGCCCAGGGGGCAATACGAACATTTTAAAAATGAAAAACAATAAAAGTAACATACAGATGCACAAAGTTTGTATGAAGTTGATACAAATCTGTTCATTTTAAACATGACTTATTACGAGTAATGCAAAGTCTGTTAACATTTACGTTTAAAACTTGTCACTCTTGCTCTTGTCTTTAACAAAATCTTTCAGGAAGTCACATTCTGTGTCACATCTACAGATTTATAACAGCAGCAGTTATGTCCTTCACTTTTAGTGCATCCAAATGCTTCATGATTTCAACCAAAAAAGACTAATCTTCCAGCCGGACAGTATCTGACAATCCTAACAGGCCATAAATAATATATTATAAAAACGAAGCTGAGGGCCACATGAAATCTGACTGCGGGCCATGATTGGCCCCCGGGCCGGACTTTGGACATGCCTGCCTGAAGTCATTTAGTTTCATATGACACCAATATCTTCACTCTAGCTTTAAAACTGAGCCTGCTGCAGCCTCTGAAAGAAGTTCTCAGCAGAGTTTGAGACAATAGAGGCTTTCCAAATTCATTCTCACGTTAACACAATGTCATGTTCTCATAATTTATAGTAGATTATTTCTTATGTCACTCATTTATTTCTCCACCTTATTTTAGTATTTTCTCACAAACTACTTCAACCTCCACTTAATTAGTTTTAATTATTATTTAAGAGAAACTTAAAGTTCATCAGTTTGTCACTCAACACTCATTACTTATTTAGTTCCATTAAAGTTACTTTGTACTGATTTACACACATTCATTGCATAATGATCATTATTATTTATACTTTCTATAGATTTACACTTTATTACTATTTATCATTTTAAACCATTTTTGATTAAACAGTCAGCTCACTATGATCGTACCTGGATTATTATATGTGACAAATACATTAAAATGAATCATATTTTCAGTGATTTATGGTTTTCAGTGTCAGCCACCCTTTACACATTATATGACGTGTACATTGAATGAAACAACGGTGCTGCTGTGTGAAAAACATTGTTTTGGTCTGATATGTCCTTTAAGAAAACAATGTATTGTATGGTTGTGTCTATTATGCAATTAAAACAATAAATAAATCAGTATTTGAATCAATATTTGTGTGTACAAATATGCAAAAACCGTGGATTATAAAGAAGCTCTTCTGATCTTCACCATAGTCTAACATCTTTATTAAAACAAATTCAGAATGACTTTCTCTAACCTGGAATGTTCTTGTGTGATGTGTCCTGTATTCTCTGCTTCAGGTAAAGAGCGAACACTTATCAAACATTACACACGTCAACAGATGCTCGTCCTTCAGGTCATGAATTGCTTTTTCAGAAAATACTGAAAATAAAAACAGAATATTTCAAATGATAGATTCATATACATGTATGTATGTATGCATGCATTGTGATATACAAACAACAGCATGATCACTTATTCCACATCGTCTCTTTACAGTATGTTGGCGTCATGGGAGCTGGGGTGTATTATCTGAAATGTAACAATTAGTCTGATCGCTTTTTTAAACCAGGGGTAGAAAATGGCGTAGATGACAGGATTTAGACAGGAGTTAAAGTACATGAAGAAAATCATGAAGACCTCAGCTGAAGTACCAACCATGATGGCATGGCCTGTGAGAGCCATGCAGTAAAGTGGACTGTAACAGATCAGAAACACAACTACAAGAATACCGAGCGTCCTGGCTGCTTTTATCTCAGATCTCTTCACCTTTACAGTCTTTAAACGCTCGAGTGAGATGTTGGACTTGATGGCGCGAGCCTGAGACACGGCCACTGCAAAAACTCTCATGTACAGAACTACGATGACGGTAATGGGAATAATGAAGCCGACAACAATATCAAAAGCTCCTGAAATGCTGACCACACACTCCCCAATGCAGGAATTATACCTGCCTGGATGATTCAGGCCATCGTATAAAAGGATAACGGCATAGAAAACTGAACAAACCCAACACAGGAAAACACACAATGCAACAAATTGTTGGGTGACTTTGACAGAATAGCGCAGGGGGTCACAAATGGCCATATAGCGGTCAACAGATATGAGTACCATGTTTCCTACGGAGGCAGAGATTATGATGATAGGTAACAGATAATACAGTGCACACATGAGGTCACCCAGGATCCAGCAGGTCTCTGTCAGGACGATTTCAAGGGGTATCAGCAGAAAGCCCACAAGAAAATCTGAGACAGCCAGAGAGAGGAGGAGGAAGTTGGTGGGAGTGTGGAGCTGCCTGTAATGAGAGAGTATCATCACTGCGAATACAAGCACCAATATCATTAACAGTAGTCTGTATTGATTAAAAACAGTAAGTGGAGTGTGTGCTGTGAATGTACCTGAAGTGGGAGATGGAGATGATGACCAGCAGGTTGAGAGCTGCAGTGAGCAGAGCGATGGAGCACAGTGCAATGTAAATGAGCACAGTGTCGGAGCGAGGAGGCTCCGGCTTCTTGCAGGAGGAGTTGAGGAGTTGTGGAAAGCAGAGTTCACCTCCCTCTGCCACCATCACCAGAGACAGAAGGAGAGAAGGTGCAGAGCTCTGGCAGCTTTCTGACCAAAGCTCTCTGACATACAGACTTATTTCTACTCCCCTCTCCTTCCTAAAGCTCCCACCCACATCTCTGGTGTATTGTTACTTCATATTCATCCCTCTCTCTCTGATGTAATGTAGTGATTTGTTAGCCACTGAGCAGCTCCACAGATGGGTGAACAAAGACTGAATAAAGAATGGACAATGCATGTGTGACGTCACCCGTAGGCTTCTGAAGAGTTGATTTAATGATAAATGGACTGTACTTTTTACACTACATATCTCATTCACCCATATTCACACACTGTTGGCAATGGCCACCATGTTCGTCAGTTTTATGAGCCAATACGTATTTACACACCGATGGTGCAGCCTTCAGGAGCAATATGAGGTTCAGACACTTCAACATGCAGACTGGAGGAACCAGGGATCGATCCACTGATCATCTGATTAGTGGATGAGCCGCTCTACCCCCTGAACAACAGCCACCCATTTAATAAGGAAAGAAACATTTTTAGCCCTATTTTTAATTATTCAATCCCACTTGAAAAAAAAACCCCTGTGGATTCTGGATGTGGAGAATTGCTCCACCCTTCTTCGATAAGGGTTGTTTAATCTGTCTTTACCATTCAGTTGTGGTGTTGTAGCAATGCATGCTTGTGACCTACCTGGTGTTTCAGGTTACATGAAAGTAGCCACTGTCACCAATGCCTCGTCACTCCCTCTGTCGCGGAGGGAGGAGTAATTTATTCACAAAGTGAAATGTGCAGTCACAGACTAAATACCTCTCTGTACCTGGAGGGGTGAGAAATCATCATGGAGAGAAAAGTTCTTTGTTGGATATTTTTGCTTGGATATTTACAAGAATCCTCTCAACAAGGTAACTATTAATCACACTTTCTTGATTACAAGGTTCGATAGTTTGATTATATTGGGTATATATATTTATTGTATGGACTAAATGGAGCTGAATTATTTGTTGTTTATTTACAACTTAGAATTTAAAACCTGAATGGTCCTCTGTCAAAGACAATGAACAATAAACCAGAGAATAAACATAACTCTAGGCTGTCAGCAATAGCAGTTATTTGTACTGCATGGTACTGTTGGTTAAACAGTTGTTAGACATTGAACAATGGAGACTGTAGAACATCTGATTGTGACTGTGGTTAATAGTTAAAAAATATTCAAGTCTGTTAAAGTTGCATAAAACAGCAATTACATGTGGAACAATGGAGGACTCATCAAACTCTGACAAGGTCAAACTCTCTCACTAAGACAAAACAAAAAATTCAGGATTGAACTATGTAAACTAAACGACAAGTATCTTTTGTAACTAGCTACTCCAACTTCGGCTGTAGCCCCCACAATTCTAACTACAACTATTCCAACTGTAGGCCCCACAACTCTTGCTCCAACCAACACAGCTACAGCCACTACAACTGTGGCCCCAACCACCATAACTGCAGCTGCAATAACTTCTCTGGCTACAACCACCATGACTAGATCCACAACAAATCCGACTGTAGCTACTACAGCTGCAGCCCCCACAACTGTGGCTCCAACCACCATACATGAAGTTTCCACAACTCTGGCCCCAAACACCACAACTGCAGCTGCCACAACTCTGGCTACAACCAACATGACTACATCCACAACAGCTCTGGCTGTAGCCACTACAACTTTAACTGTAGCAACTCTGGGTGCAGCTACTACAACTGTAGTCCCCACAACTCTGGTTCTAACTACCACAGGTGGAGCCATCACATCTCAGTCTCCATCTACCAAAACTGCAGCCTCAGCACCTCCAGCCTCAACCACCTCTGCAGTCACCACAGCTTTGGCTACAACCCCCACAACTGAAGGCCCCACAAATCTGGCTCCAACTAGCACAACAACAGCCACCACAACTCTGGCTCCAAGCACAACTACAGCGACAACAACTGTAACTCTAATCACCACAACTGCAGCTCCCTCATCCCAGGCTCCAGCCACAACAAATGTGACCACCATATCTCCTGCCCAAGCCACTACAACATCAGACACCATAACTCCGGAGCCAAGCACAACTGCAACCACGACAAGTGCGGCTCTAATCACCATGACTATGGTTCCCCCAACTCTGGCTCCAACCACCACATTTGCAGCCACCACAACTCTAGCTCCAACCACCACAGCTGCAGCCATCACAAATCCGGCTGTAGCTACTACAACTGTAGCCCCGACAACTCTGGGCCCAAGCACCATAACCGCAGCCACAACAACTACAGCTGCAGCTACTACAAATTCAGCTGTACCCACCACAACTATGGATGAAGCTACTACAACTGTAGCACCCACAACTCTGGCTTCAGCCACTACAAGTGTACCCACCACATCTGAAGCTCCAACCACCACAACTGTACCAAGCACATCTCAGTCTCCTACCACAACTGAAGCCTCAGCACCTCCAGCCTCAACCACATCTGCAGTCACCACAGCTTTGGCTACAACCACAACTGAAGGGCCCACAACTCTGGCTCCAAATACCTCAGCAACAGGTACGACAGCTGGAATTCCAACCACAACTGTACCCACTACATTTCTGGCTCCAGCCACTACAACTTCAGGCACCATAACTCCGGAGCCAACCACAACTTCAACCACTACAAGTGCGGCTCTAACCACCGTGACTGTGGTTCCCTCAACTCTGACTCCAACCACCACACCTGCAGCCACAGCAATTACAACTGTAGCCCCCACAGCTCCGACTGCAACCACCCCACATGTAGTCACCACAACTCTGGCCCCGACCATTGTATCTGTTGCCACAAGAACTGCAACTGCAGCAACTACAAATTCTCTAGCTCCAACCACCACAGCTGCAGCCATCACAACTCCGGCTGTAGCTACTACAATTGTACCCACCACATCCGAAGCTCCAACCACCACAACTGAAGCATTAGCACCTCCAGCCTCAACCACATCTGCAGTCACCACAGCTTTGGTTACAACCACAACTGAAGGGCCCACAAATCTGGCTCCAAATACCACAACAGTAGGTACCACAACTCCAATTCCAACCACAAGTATACCCACTACATCTCTGGCTCCAGCCACTACGACTTCAGGCACCATAACTCCGGAGCCAACCACAACTTCAACCACTACAAGTGTGGCTCTAACCACCATGACTGTGGTTCCCTCAACTCTGGCTCCAACCACCAGGCCTGCAGCCACAGCAACTACAACTGTATCCCCCACAGCTCTGACTCCAACCGCCCCACATGTAGTTACCACGACCCTGGCTCCGACCACTGTATTTGTAGCCACAAGAACTGCAACTGCAGCTACTACAAATTCTCTAGCTCCAACCACCCCACCTGCAGTCACAGCAACTCCAACTGTAGGTATTACAACTGTAGCCCCCACTACTCTGACTCCAACCACCCCACATGCAGCCACCACAACTCTGGCCCCGACCACCGTATCCGTAGCCACAACAACTGCAACTGCAGCTACCACAAATTCAGCTGTACCCACCACAACTATGGATGAAGCTACTACAACTGTAGCACCCACAACTCTGGCTCTAACCACCTCAACTGCAGCCACCACAACTCTGGCTTCAGCCACTACAACTGTAACCACCTCATCTGAAGCTCCAACCACCACAACTGTACCAAGCATGTCTCAGTCTCCTAACACAACTGAAGCCATAGCACCTCCAGCCTCAACCACATCTGCAGTCACCACAGCTTTGGCTGCAACCACAACTGAAGGGCCCACAACTCCGGCTCCAAATACTACAGCAACAGGTACCACAGCTGCAATTCCAACCACAACTATATTCACTACATCTCTGGCTCCAGCCACTACAACTTCAGGCACCATAACTCTAGAGCCAACAACAACTTCAACCACTACAAGTGTGGCTCTAACCACCATGACTGTGGTTACCCCAACTCTGTCCCCAACCACCCCACCTGCAGTAACAGCAACTACAACTGTAGCCCCCACAGCTCCGACTCCAACCACCCCACATGTAGTCACCACAACTCTGGCCCCGACCACTGTATCCGAAGCCACAACAAATACAACTGCAGCTACTACAAATTCAGCTGTACCCATCACAAAGATGGATGAAGCTACTACAACTGTAGTACCCACAACTCTGGCTCTAACAACCTCGACTTCAGTCACTGCAATTCTGGCTTCAGCCACCTCAACTATACCCACCACATCTCTGGCTGCAACCACCACAACTGAAGCCTTAGCACCTCCAGCCTCAACCACATCTGCAGTCACCACAGCTTTGGCTACAACCACAGCTGAAGGCCCCACAACTCTGGCTTCAAACACTACAGAAGCAGCTACCACAACTCCAATTCCAACCACAACTGTACCCACCACCTCTGCAGTCACCACAACTGAAGGGCCCACAACTCCAGCTCCAAATACCACAGCTGCAATTCCAACCACAACTATACCCACTACATCTCTGGCTCCAGTCACTACAACTTCAAGTACCATAACTCCAGAGCCAACCACAACTTCAACCACTACAAGTGCGGCTCTAACTACCCTGACTGTGGTTACCCCAACACTGGCTCCAACCACCCCACATGTAGTCACCACAACCCTGGCTCCGACAACTGTATTTGTAGCCACAAGAACTGCAACTGCAGCAACTACAGACTCTGTAGCTCCAACCACCACAGCTGCAGCCATCACAACTCCGGCTGTAGCTACTACAACTGCAGCACCTGCAACTCTGGCTCTAACTACCTCGACTGCAGCCACCACAACTCTGGCTTCAGCCACTACAACTGTACCCACCACATCTGAAGCTCCAACCATCACAACTGTACCAAGCATGTCTCAGTCTCCATCTACCACAACACCGATCACCACAACTCATGGCACAATAGATTTGGGTCCAAGTAGCGCAACAGTTACCACAACTCTAGCTCCAACCACTACTGCAGCTATAACAACCACAACTCAAACTCCCAAAACCCTGACTGCAGCCAATACATCTTCAGCTCTAACTGTACCTACAAGAACTCTGGCCCCAACTACCACAACAGTGGCCCCTACAACACTGGCTGTAGCTCCCACAACTGTAGCCATCACAGGTACCACATCTCCAGTCATTTCATATACAGTAGAATGAACAACTCACTGTATGTAGTGTTTTTTTTCTCTGCCAGGTCTATACTTGAGTTAAATATATAGGCCTAAATTACAACAACGCACACACCAAAGGGCTCAGACATGCAAATCTGGAGAGATGGTGTAACAGGCACCCACGTAGCAGGGCCCTGGGAGCAGTTAGGAGTTTGGTTGCTTGCTCAAGGGCACATCAGCAGATTAACTAACAGCTTTCCAGCTATCAGTCCACCCTCTATACTTTGGTCCAAGCTGGACTTTAACTGGCCACCCTCCACTTTCAAAGTCAAGTCCCTACAGACTGAGCTACTACCGCCCCCAACTATACTGTAAGTACTTGGAAGCAATAAGTGAAGGGTGAAGAAAAGACATTTTGACCCCAAGCATAGCTCTGCAATTTTGTTTCTGAGTGTATCAAACAGAGACTAAAGAACATGATTCCAGTTACACATAGACAGATATCTCTCTCGGCAGGAGGTGATATAAAAATGAATTATACATATAAATAAAATTCATCCTAAATTTTATTTACAATTAACCAACTTCCATAGTGTGTAGTTTTAAAGCTTTTTCTTCACATTAGTCTTCTGTGACAATGTCCTGATGTTACCTTTAACATAATGGAACTGCAGTAATTGCAGATTCTAAGACATGTGGCAAGTCTCAAATTTCTCATTAATCTTTTTTAAATATCCACAGGTTTGGCATCACTTGCACATCTAAAGATGAAGATAACTTCTTATGGAGAGGTCAGCAATGGAACCGTCATTGAACTTGTTAAACAGGTATGAAAAAATAACTGTGTATGCATAATCATTGGTAATTGTTAGCTGAACAAAACACAGTATAAAGGGTGTGAGTTAGATCTTCTGATATGTTTTTTCCCCCTGTGTTTTAGTTTTTAAGAGAGAATCTCCTGAATGGAACAGCCCATGCAGTGGCAGTGACAAACATTCAAAGGATTAGAGCCGCCCCATAGAAGCTTCACATGGACAGAAATAGTCATAAGGGTGTGGTGGCGGTTTTGTTTTAACACAATGTGAAGGGGAAGTTCACCTCAACCGCTTCATCGCAGCCGGTTTTCGTCAGTTTGAGCACAACTTATCAAATGTATCTGTACACCTCTGTCCTGCAACCAATTCTTCCAAACCACCAGAAGAACCTTGATTGAACTTCAGACTCAGTTCTGTCTTATGCCTCTTTAACAGAATCTGTCAAATTAAATCACCAAACAATATTTTTGTTTTCCCAGGAACATGAATATATGTGCATTTTGCTGCAGTATCAAATTGCACAGTACAATGGGAAGCTCAAACGAAGCAATCTGACCCGTCAAAGACGTTTTTTAAGACGTGTCAGAAATTCACATGCTCTGTAACTGGAGGACCAGCTGCCATGCTGAAAACTCTGTAACCAGGAAACTGGTAAACTGTGTTTCTCATTCACTGCTCTCATTGATGATATGCAAACACGGAGAAGTTTCACATGACACGCTGGAAACAATAACCTTGGAGAGTGTCTCATACTGATACCAATTCATTGGAAAACCTGAATATGAGCAGGCTGCTTGTTCAGTGCGTGGGTGGTGCTGTGCAATAAAACCACACTGAGAAATATTTGATTAAGACAAGGAAGTCTAAAAAGACATTCATTAATGATTAAGGATTTATGTGTGTGCTCAGTTTTGTCCATTTGCCCTCTGTTGACTCACCTCGTATTGAGTTTACCTGGTGTGGAATGTATAAACATGTTGCAGTGTTTGTTTTTTACACCTGCAGACAGAATGAATTTATTCTCACCATCACTGATTTCAATATATTTTTAAACGATTATTTTTGTACTAGGATTATTCTGTTTAGTTTGTTTTAGTCATTTGTTTGTAGTCACTTTTACGTCAAGTTATATGATCATTTCTACACTGTCATAACCAAACCATTTACTAATGACTTTCTGATTTAAAACACAAAATTTGTTAAGTTGTATTACATCCCTTTGAAAGATGAATAAAGAGATATCTATATGAAGTGCCCTTCTTTGTGATCTGTTCTTTAATAAATACTTTGAAAAAAAAAACTTTATTCAACATTTTAAACATAAATATTAATTGTAAATATCAAAGGTTACTGAATATATCAAAGTGAATATCTTCAGAGACAAAATACAACGTGTGGATTGGAGTTGAATTGAATTAATTTGTGTCTACAGGATATTTAAACCTCTTTCTCCCTCGACACTGGATACAACACACAAAAAACATCTTTCTGAAAACAAGGTCACTTTGTAACAAATCATTAATAATTAATAAAGTGCCTCTAATAGTTGATGGTTGACTCTGCTTTAGTGCCCCGTCACTTCTTTTGGTCATTTTATTTCATCCAAAGTCAAAGTTTTCTTATCACAGCTTCTGTTACTGTGTTTTAGTTTATAAGCTCCCAATGTTTAACAGTTTTATAATTTTTATGATTAATTGTCTGTTGTTTTATTTGTGTATAAGTGTGACAGAGTTCCCATCCTGGGTGATTTTAATATTCATGCACACTCTAAGAAAAAACGGTTCTTGAGAGGTTCTCTGGAGAACCTTTCAAACCTTAACAACTTATACAGAATATAGCTATTCTGTATAAGTTTTCAACCTTTGTGTTGAACAGTGTTTGTTGCAGCCAGATTCAGTCAAGCTAAAATCAGTCACCCTCTCCTGGTGGAATGATCGCACATGATCCCTGATGGGCAAAAAATCTGAACATAATAACCTGAAACTCTGATGTTGTTGTAGTTCCATGTGGTTGTCACTAGGTGTCACTATATTTTACCTGTACACAAAACCTTCCTTCCTTCATAAAATACTTCATTATTTAGATAAGAGTATTTCACATCTGTATCAGAGATCATCATTTATATTTTAGATTAAAAGTATTTACTGCATATTTTCAGCTATGGTTTCTATTTTTATTCACTTTAATTGTGGCTCGCTGATGTTGGTTTTTGTGCTTTTTAGGCAAATCTTTAGTTTTCATGTGATTTTTTTTGTTGTATTTTCATATTTCAAGACATTAACTTCCCATAATATTCACGTAAATGGCAGCCACAAAGACAATAAAATATTAGTGAAGGAAAAAAGTGAAAAACTTTTGTTATGTTTTATCAACTGATCAGAGCTTAAAGAAAAAAAATCCTTTAACTTTTCTATTTTAAATATTAAACTCATTTATTAATGTGTGTTTGACATTTTTGAAATGACCCGTTTTGTTGAACAAACAGTGTAAAACCCATCAGACATCTACAGATATATGCGGCAGGAATCTGAGCTCTCTGTGTGCTTCAGTGATGACATATGATCATATCAGTAAACATCATCTCATGAATGTGACGTTGTCATGTTTGGACAGCTGAGGGCATCTTTTGTTGGGAAGTGAACCTACAGCAGTGAGGCTAAGGCGGCTGTATGGAATATGGAATATAAAAAACAACCTGATGACGGTTTAGACGGCCATGAAGGAAAGTTATTAGAGTTTATTTTCATGTTTTAACTCAGCTGATCAGCCTGTGTATTATGTTTCTATCTGTATCTGTAAATGAACAACAAAACTGTTAATAAATACTATGTCATGAATGACAAACTACAGTAATTATGGTTTGAAAAGACAACAAATAATAAATTAAACCTTTGTAACTTTAAGGTAATGCATATGCGTGACGTCGCCCACATGTTTGACATGGATCATCGGTGGACCTGAAGCTGAATGATTCCAATCAAAGCGTCCACGCTCTTAATCCTGCATAACTTTAAGCCTTAATATAATGTGAACAGGTGAGTTGTATATAAATTCACCCTCAGTACAGTTGTCATGAACGGGGAAATTAGCTACAGAGACCAAAACTGTTTTTTGTACCAGGCTGTAAACATGTTTATTTCTGCTGTGAAGTTGGACATTTGGACATGGGGACTTATGGAGACTATATATATATATATATATTTAGCCTCACACTTTTCTTTTTCGTTTTTCCTTTTCTTCCTTTTAAGTTTTTAAGTTATGGAAAACACTTTTTTTCCTCTATTTAAACCATAAAATCTGCAACTTTACAAGGTCAAAAATGATGATGATTGATTGTAACTTTGAAGCCAACATTTCTTGTTATTCTTTTATTTGGTTGCCTTGTTTTTCTTTCACTTTTCCTCTCCCCCTCATTTTGTCCTTATCCTCCTTTCCTTCTTGATTTGATGTTAAAATGCTAAAAGGATTCTTAAGGTAGATCATTAATCACCCTGTAATTCCTGTAACTTAAATCATCCAGCAACTGCATGTTTGTATTTTTGAGTAATAACCCAGGATGGACTCAGCAAATAAAGCCAATGATTTTCCATTATCCAACCAGGTTTGTACTGCGAGGAGCTGCCCTTTGATTCGTATAGAACATTGTTAACCGACAGGTGTGTCTTTCACTCTATTGTGTTCGTCCTGAGTTTCAACACTGGTTGGTTTAGTGTGTTCCTGGACGTCTGGTGTCATTTTAGATTAATATGCATCAGTTGTCCTCAAACGCACCATCCACAGTACAAACATGTATTATTCTTTTCTTTCTGTTTCAGCACATCAGCTTTAAAATGAAACCATTTTCTATGAGGTCAAAGTACTTCATTTTCATTTACAGTGCACTGTTCTTATACATACAGTCCACACAGTCACTTTAGAAACAAAACACACAGACAAGAGGCATCAAATATTTTGCTTGTATTAAACAGTGAGTTGTGAGTTTTACATTGTTGTAAATTGAAGTAAATGAAGTAAATTGAAAATGTAGTGCAGGAAATCTGAACGTCGCCTATGATACAAAATATTAACTAGTAACTATGGCTGACTATGAGTTTGGTGACATTTTAACTTGTTCTGAGAAATAAAAAATCAAACCTAAAAAAAAAAAAATCATGGTTCAATGTCTGTGTTTTAAAGAACAGGACTTTACTCAAAAAACAAAAAAAGAAGTATGAATAATCTTTTGAGGGGTCGCCAAACAATAAACAAAAAAGAAAAAAATCATTTACTGTGTGTGTGTCCTGTACCGGATGTCATCTTACCCGCTTTGTGAGGCTATATACACTGCTGCTGTCTGTACAGCGGACATCAGCAAACAAACGGTAAAGGATACTCAACAGGTCGAATCAAACAGCATCAGTCAGCCTGTCAGTCAACACCAGATGAGATCTGTGAGTATTTCAATTTAAAAATTAATATTTCTCCAATTTCAACCAGTTATAGTGCACATCATTCATTTACAATGTAATTATTAAAGGATGCATTGTTCTTTATTATTCATGTTACAGTTTATCTGAACAAAGTTTTCTGGACTGCTTATGTAAGAAAAATGAAACACACATATTAGAATTGTTGTGTGCAATAGAATACTACAATTATGTAATTATTGAGAAGTTGTTTTTAATTTACAAGTTACATTAAGACTGTTTTCAAAGACAATGTAGATGCTCACAGAAATAAAAAAGAGTTTTTGTTCCACATGAAAGTGATCAAATCAATTTCAAGATATTCGATAAGTGTCACTATATACAAATACTTCAGCACTTTACAGTAAAGATGAAGATTGAGTCATTTCAAGTCTAAAAGTTGTTTTGAACCTAAATCTAACAAAATCCAATTGTTGTATTTCCAAAGCAGCAATGCACCTTCACACAGTGATGATGAAGATCTGTGTCGTCGTTCTTCTGTTTGTTGGTAACTTTATTTAATTTCTTCCCAAGATAATATATATAAATAATTATTAGATTTGTTTGAAGTGTAAATCTAAATGTTATACTGATGCATCCATGATATTTTTCAGCCTCAGGTAAAGGACAAACAACCACAGCAACCCCAACAACAACCACTGCAGCAGAGACAACTACAACAGCAGCAACAACCATGGCTACAGCAACAACAATTACAACTGCTCCAACAACAACCACCGAAGACCCAGCAACCACCACAACAGCAATGACAGATACTGCGACCACTACAGCATCCCCAACAATAACTAAAACTGCCCCAACAACCACCACAACAGCAACAACAACCACCACAACAGCAACAACAACCACCACAGCAGCAACAACAACCACCACAACAGCAACACCAACCACCACAGCAGCAACAACAAGCACAGGAAACCCAACAACAACTACAACTGCCCCAGCAACCACCACAACAGCAATGACAGATACTGCGACTACCACAGCATCCCCAACAACAACTAAAACTGCCCCAACAACCACCACAGCAGCAACAACAACCACAATAGCAGCAACAACAAGCACAGGAAACCCAGCAACAACTACAACGGCCCCAACAACCACCACAGCAGCAACAACAAGCAAAGGAGACTTAACAACAACCACTGCAGCTGCAACAACTGCAACAGCAGCAACAACCACAGCAACCCCAACAAAAACCACTGCAGCAGAGACAACTACAACAGCAGCAACAACCATGGCTATAGAAACAACAACTGCAACTACTCCCACAACCATCAAAGCCCCAGCAACCACCACAACAGCAATGACAGATACTGCGACTACCACAGCATCCCCAACAGGAGACCCAACAACAACCACTGCAGCCGCAACAACTGCAACAGCAGCAACAACCATGGCTGCAGCAACAACAATTACAACTGCTCCAACCACCACAACAGCAATGACAGATACTGCGACGACCACAGCAGATCTAACAGCAGCTACAGCTGCCCCAACAAGCAACACAACTGCCCCAACAAGCACCACAACTGCCCCAACAAGCACCACATGCTCTGCAGTCATCTACAAAACCAGTTTCCCCGTCGTCATAGCAATTGTTACAGCTGTTCTTTGGAATTAACAACTGGACGGGAACAAGGGACTAAATATCATCAACCCTTTGGGACTGTATATATTATGTATTAAGAGACTGAAGAATATAACTTATCATATTTATATCTGTGATTCTGTATTGCATGTGCTCATGGTAGTCTTCATTTGGATGTGCATGATAATAGAGAATTTAAAGTAGAGAAAGTTTAAACAAAGATTGTATTTGTCGTTTAAACTTCTGTAAACCACTGTTGGTGTTGGCAAGTTTTTATTCAGCTTTGTTTACCCTTGTTCGTCTTACAGTTGTACTTTACAATATGTTGGAAAGTTGCAATAAATATCAATGCAATATGTTGAGTCTTGAGGCATTGCCAGCCTTTAAATCTCATTCATAAAAGCTTTATGAGGCATAGATTCCCACTAGTTCCCACTTTAGATGAGCTCACAAAATACTTAATTAACGAGTAGTAAGGGCTTTGGAACTGCCTGAATTCATGAATTCCTGCATTAATAACCGTTTATAGGTCACCCAATGTAAATGGAATTTGAGAGTTTTTATAAAACATCTACTTACACACACTCACTAAGCATTAGTACAGAATAAGTAAAACATTTATAACTATGATTATAAACCATATACTAATGAGTGTTTACATCAGAAACATGCTTTATAAATGATGAATTCAGCATTTACTAATCCATAACTACTGTGCTTATCAATGATGAGTAAAACATTTAGAACTGTGTTTATAAACTACATACTAATGAGTATTCATGCGTTATAAATGATGAATTCACTATATATTAATACTTAACTAATGCTTAATAGTGTGCACTCATTATAAAGTGTTCAGTTTGAGGTTAGCAGTTTCTGGTCTGAAAGAAAAAAATTTGGCTCACATAATAATAAATAAACTTAAATACACTATTTTGTAAAAGAAACAATAAATGCAAAAGAATATACAAATGAATATAAACAGTTTGATCATTGCTTTCTGTGATTATCAGTGTATTTTATCAATGTAATGATGTTGATGACTTTCAACTGCGTATATGGATTCATATTACTGCTGCATTGCTTTATGTTGCAGCACCGCTGTCCTCTGAGATAGATAGATAGATAGATAGATACATAGATAGATAGATGCGTGTTTTGTGTTTTAACAACGTTTCGCTTAAGAGTTATTGATCCCGGAAGTGCCAATATCTTTCTAACTTTACCGAAGTGCAGTGGCCAATGAGGCACCTTTCCTTATCTCGTAATTACAAGATCTTTTCTCGTAATTACGAGATAAAGTGTCAAAAACAAAAAAAATTTAATCCAGTGAATATCATGTGTTTCCGTAGTAACACGTATCCATGTCGTGCATCAAAATATTCTTTAATAGCAGCACGTACGTTGTCACTAACAGCGCTCATATTTTGAAAACATGTAAGCCATGTCTTTCCGGTTCAGAGGACCACCAGTCCAATCAGCGACGATTCATGTCGCTCGTGGGTACCTACCCTTTCCGTTTTGAATTTGCTAATGTGTTATTTGATTTGCTATTGTGTTGTTTGATTTGCTATTGTGTTATTTGATTTGCTATTGTGTTTTTGAATTTGCTGCTGTGTTATTTGATTTGCTATTGTGTTTTTGAATTTGCTGTTGTGTTATTCGATTTGCTGTTGTGTTATTTGATTTGCTATTGTGTTTTTGAATTTGCTGTTGTGTTTTGCACTTCAGGGCCACCGTAATAGATAGATAGATAGATAGATAGAAAAATAAGAAATAGACCTAGAAATGGAGATAACAGTTAACTGAGGCTGTAGACACTGAAATGAAGATCACAGCATTAGCATTAGATTGTTGTGCAAATTAGTCCACAGTGACAATAACAGAGTGTGCAGTAGTCCGTGCAACAGAGAATCAGTTACATAATTGTTTATTGTGCTGTGTGTCCTCCCTGCCCTGACTGAGAGCTGGTGGCCAGAAAGAGTTTTTCAGTCTATTGGTGGAGCAGGACTGGGTCAAGCATCCAAAGTTAATGAGAAACTTAACTTAAACTGCCAACAAGTAAACTTTACTTTACTTTAAGAACACGACCCGATAGCATGTGAACAAGGACAGGTTGGATTTTCATGGTGAGATGCAAAATGTCATTCTAAAATGTTTATTTTATCCAAAAGGTCCAGTGAAATGTTTCTTCATGAAGTTATTGGTTTTCAACATGCAGGACCTGACTGACTCTGAACTAGACTAAAGAGGCGCTCATAACCTTAAAACTGGATACATCCATTCCCTACCAAAGGTGCAGAACAGCATACTATAATACATTCACGTAATATGATACAAAACATGGGAGGACGTATGAATTTAAAATAATAAATGTCACTCAGGAAAAATGTTAAATCCATCAACACATCTAAAAGAATGTTACACAACAAGTTTCTTTATTTAGTAAAAGTATTGCACAAAGAAAAAGAACATGAAAAAGACAGTACATGTTCGGCCACACCTTCAATTGAAGCTGAAAGACATTCCTATATTTCATTTATGTCTTTGTCCACTCTGATGTCATATTACCTGTTTTGTGCTTTTGTCAAAGCTGCTGTATTCTCAGTGAAGGACGCCACTAAGCTATGCTCAAAGGATTCAAAGAAGCTGGATTCAGAGAGCATCACCAGCAGAGACAATTCACGACAAAATCAGTAAGTGCTTTAAAAATATCATATTTTGTTATTATTATTATCATTATTATATGTTGTCATTTATTCTGAAATTACAAAATGATTCATTAGCACTAAGGCTGCAGCCATTTTATTGTTTTTTAGCTGCATCTTGTGGATTGTTTTGAGTGTGTGTCTATAGTCATGCTTGCTTTATCACTGTCTTAAAAGAATTTAAATGTTATAATAATATTATATTTCATATCGTTTACATTAAAATGACAAAATATTGTGATCGTAAAGCTAAAAAGAAATTGTTTGATATGAAATAAACCCTGTTTACAAAAGTTGTGTAAAAAGTAAAATAGAAACAAAATGTGATGAAAACTCTGAAACTGAAATGTTTTTGATTTTATAAAATGATTGAATATGATGGATCATGTTTACCACTCTGTTCATCAGCTCTTCTTTTAACAACACTGAGGAAACTAGTTTCTGTAACCTTGAAATGTTTTCACATTCTTGTTGTATGTAGGATTTCAGCTGCTCAACAGTTCACGGTCTCCTTTGTTGTATTTTACGTTTCACAATGCGGCAAACATTTTCAATAGGTGAGTCTGGACTGCAGGCAGGTCAGTTTAGCACCTGAACTCTTTGACTACGGACGGAGCCATGCTGGTGGTATATGTGCAGAATGTGGTTTTGGTCCCTGAAATGAAATATGTCATCGTCACTGTCTGATGAAAGGAGGATGAAAAAACTCCTCTTTTTAGAAACTAGCTGACAAAATCAACTTAAAACACTGTTTCATGGGTGGTTCGGAGCCTGTTTATGTCCACCGCAGTCACTAAACTATTAATAACAAGGCTGTCCTACATGTTTTGACAGAGCAAATTGGCCTAATCAAATCTATTTTCCTATTTTAGATTGAAATCCAGACTAATGACATTAACATCTGACAATGGCGTGCATGCATCAGTCTGACTCGGTTCAAAGATCACAGAGCTCATCGTCTATGCTTGAATCCAAACTCAAAAAGTTATCTATCCAAAGTTATCCGTCTTCTATCAATCCAACATACACAATGCAACAAAAAAAAAGTATCTTCTCATTGGTCATTAAGATTCTAAATACTGACCGTAGACAGAAGAGAGTATGCACATTTATAGGAAAAAGTCAAAATCCTCAAAAGTGGAGATAGGTGGTTTTCATTGGACAGGTTGTGCTGATAACAAGCCGGATGGTCTCTCTCCTCTTTAGCTAAAGAGAATTTTCAAACAGAATTTCAGAGTCTGACTCATCAGATGACAGGACGGTTTTCCACTTAACGTCTCAGTCCATCTTAAACGGCTCACAGAAGGTGGATTATGTATGGTTTCCTGTTTTTATGGTGGAGTTTCAGCTGTCATGTGTGGAAGCAGTGATGAACCGTGTTCACAGACGACGGTTATTCGTGTCATGTGACTTATGTAATTATATTTTTATATTTTTATATTATATTTTTTGTTAATAATGTTAACTTATGGAATAAGGCGTTTTGTTAATTTATTTATTTTTGGGTTTTGTAAATATTAGCACTGTTTGCACCTCGGTCATATAGTTGAATGTTTTGCGTGTCATCATGTTTTGTTTTGTTGTGTAAATGTATTTACATTTCACACAGCACCTTTTTTTGAAAGGGGTTGCAGAAGTAATACAGCTGTAATAATACATAATAATAATAATATAATAATAATAATAATAATAATAATAATAAGAATAATAATGTAAGTGGTACAACTCTGCACAGAGAAGACTAATTGCTGGAAGTTAGAGGCCCAATGGAATAAGAATCCGGTCAATTTTCAAATAAAACACCCTGTGCAAGCAGACTAAAGGACCTATCACCAAATCTGAGCAAGATAAGAAAGTCTGCGGCAAGCAAAACACTCAACACTCAAATTGCGTGGAGAATTTTGCCATTAGAAACACTGTAGTACTGTTTCTTTACCAAAACTATTGAATTGTTTTCAAACAACAGAGACTGTTTCCAGAATGCTGATCAAGATCTGCGTCCTCCTTCTTTTGATAATTGGTGAGTAAAAATAATTAATTCCAAGCATAAAGTTAAATGTATTAAAAGTGGAAAAATAACATTTAAAAATGTAAATCTGATCCATTGTTCCCAATGCAAAACAGCCTATTGCAACGGCGAAACCACAACCACAGCACCTCCAACAACGACCACAACTGCAGCCACAATTACCACAACTGGAAGGAACACGACTTCAACAACATTACCTACGGCTTCCCCAACAACAACCACAGCGGATCCAACAACCACAGCTTCCTCAACAACAACTGGCCAAACAACAACTACAGCTGCCACAACAACAACTGCACAAGTGACAACTTCCCCAACAACAACCACAGCTGATCTAACAACAACTACAGCTTCATCGACAACAACCACAGCTGCAACGACAATGACCACAGCTGCGATGAGGACAACCACAGCTTCCTCAACAACTGGCCAAACAACAACCACAGCTGATTCAACAACAACCACAGGTGATTCAACAACAACCACCTCAACAACCACAACTAGCCAAATAACAACCACATCTGTCACAACAACTGCCCAAACAACAACCACAGCTGATCCAACAACAACAACCACAGATTCCTCAACAACAACCACAGTCATCCCAAAAACGACAACAACTGCCCAAACAAGCACAACTGCCCCAACAACAACAACTGACCAAACAACAACCACAGATGCAACAACAAACACAGCTGCAGTGACAACAACCACAGCCATCCCAGCAACTGCCCCAACAACAACCACAACTGACCCAACAACCACAGCTGCAACAACGACAACCACAGTTTCCCCAACAACAACCACAGCCATCCCAACAACCACAGCTGCCATAACAACAACTGCCCAAGCAAGCACAACTGCCCCAACAACAACCACCACTGAGCAAACAACAACCACAGCTGATCCAACAACAACCACAGCTTCCCCAACAACCACAGTCATCCCAACAACAACCACAGCTGATCCAACAACAACCACAGTCATCCCAACAATAACCACAACTGCCCAAACAAGCACAACTGCCCCAACAACAACAACTGACCAAACAACAACCACAGATGCAACAACCACAGATGCAACAACAAACACAGCCGCAGTGGCAACAACCACAGCCATCCCAGCAACTGCCCCAACAACAACCACCACTGAGCAAACAACAACCACAGTCATCCCAACAACAACCACAGTCATCCCAACAACAACCACAGCTGATCCAACAACAACCACAGCTTCCCCAACAACAACCACAGTCATCCCAACAACAACCACAACTGCCCCAACAACAACTGACCAAACAACAACCACAGATGCAACAACCACAGATGCAACAAAAAACACAGCCGCAGTGACAACAACCACAGCCATCCCAGCAACTGCCCCAACAACAACCACAACTGCCCCAACAACAACTGCCCAAGCAAGCACAACTCCCCCAACAACAACCACCACTGAGCAAACAACAACCACAGCTGATCCAACAACAACCACAGCTTCCCTAACAACAACCACAGTCATCCCAACAACAACCACAGCTGATCCAACAACAACCACAGCTTTCCCAACAACAACCACAGTCATCCCAACAACAACCACAACTGCCCAAACAAGCACAACTGCCCCAACAACAACCACAACTTCCCCAACAACAACCACAGCTGCAACAACGACAACCACAGTTTCCCCAACAACAACAACCACCGCTGCCATAACAACAACTGCCCAAGCAAGCACAACTGCCCCAACAACAACCACCACTGATCCAACAACAACCACAGCTGCAACAATGACAACCACAGCTTCTCCAACAACAACCACAGTTTCCACAACAACTACCACAGCTGATCCAACAACAACCACATCTGCAACAACAACCACAGCTGCAACAATGACAACCACAGCTTCCCCAGCATCAACCACAGTTTCCCCAACAACAACCACAGCCCTGTTAACAACCACCACTGAGCAAACAACAACCACAGTCATCCCAACAACAACCACAACTGCCCAAACAAGCACAACTGCCCCAACAACAACAACAACAACAACTGACCAAACAACAACCACAGATGCAACAACAAACACAGTCGCAGTGACAACAACCACAGCCATCCCAGCAACTGCCCCAACAACAACCACAGCCATCCCATCAACCACAGCTGCCATAACAACAACTGCCCAAGCAAGCACAACTGCCCCAACAACAACCACCACTGAGCAAACAACAACCACAGCTGATCCAACAACAACAACAGCTTCCCCAACAACCACAGTTTCCCCAACAACAACCACAGCCATCCCTACAACCACAGCGGTCATAGCAACAACTGCCCAAGCAAGCACAACTGGCCCAACAACAACCACCACTGAGCAAACAACAACCACAGCTGATTCAACAACAACCACAGTGTCCCCAACAACTACCACAGCTGATCCAACAACTATCACAGCTGATCCAACAATAACCACATCTGCAACAACAACAACCACAGCCCTGTCCACAACCACAACTGACCAAACAACAACCACAGCTGCCATAATAACAACAACTGCTCAAACAAGCACAACTTCCCCAACAACAACCACCACTGAACAAACAACAACCACAGCTGATCCAACAACAACCACAGCTGCAACAATGACAACCACAGCTTCCCTAACAACAATCACAGTTTCCCCAACAACTACCACAGCTAATCCAACAACAACCACAGCCCTGTCAACAACTACAACTGACCAAATAACAACCACAGCTGCCATAATAACAATAACAACTGACAAAACAACAACCACAGATGCAACAACAGACACAGCCGCAGTGACAACAACCACAGCCATCCCAACAACCACAGCTGCCATAACAACAACAACTGCCCAAGCAAGCACAACTGCCCCAACAACAACCACAGATGCAACAACAACAATGGCTTCACCAACAACAACCACAGCCCTGTCAACAACCACAACTGAGCAACCAACAACCGCAGCTGATCCAACAACCACAGTTCCCCCAACAACAACCACAGCCATCCCAACAACCACAACTGAACAAACAACAAACACAGCCAATCCAACGACAACCAAACCTGCAGTGACAACAGCCACGGTTTCTCCAACAACAATCACAACTTCCCCATCAACAACAACAGATGATCCAATGACAACCAGAGCTTCCCCAACAGCAACCACAGCCCTCTCAACAAGCACAACTGCCCCAACAACAACTACCACTGACCAAACAACAACCACAGATGCAACAACAACAACTGCTTCCCAAACAACAACCACAACCCTCTCAACAACCACAACTACCCAAACAAGCACAACTTCCCCAACAACAACCACAACTGATACAACAACCACAACTGCCCCAACAAAAACCACAACTGATACAACAACCACAACTGCCCCAACAACAACCACAACTGATACAACAACCACAAATGCCCCAACAACAACCACAACTGATACAACAACCAAAACTGATACAACAACCACAACTGCCCCAACAACAACCACAACTGATACAACAACCACAACTGCCCGAAAAACAACAACCGCAGCTGCAACAACAACCACAACTGATACAACAACCACAATTTCCCTAACAACAACCACAACCCATCTAACAACAACCACAGCTATCCCAACAACAACAACTCCCTCAACAACAACCACAACTAATTCAACAACAACCATTGGTGCCCCAACAACAACAACCACAGTCACACCCATGACAACCACAGCTGACCAAACACCAACCACCGCTGCAGTGACAAGAACAATAGCTGCCCAAACAACAACCACAGCAGATCCAACAACAACCACATCTTTCCTAACAACAACCTCAACTGCCCACACAACAACCACAGCTGCCATAATAACTGCCCAAATTATAACCACAACTGCCCCAACAACAACTACAGCTGATCCAACAACCACAGCTCCTATTACAACAAAAACTGCAACAACAACAACCATAGCTCCACCAACAACAGCCACAGCTGCTCCAATGACAGCCGCAGTTGCAACAACAACAACCAGATCTTTTCCAACAACCACAGTGGCCCCAACAACTCCCACAGATATTCCAACAACAACAACTACAGCTGATCCAACAACAACAACAGTGGCCAAACCAACTACAGCTGCTGCAACAACAACTACTGTTGTTCCAGTGACATCAAAGTCTACTTCTATGATCACAATGGCCACAGCATCAACCACTGTACCTCCAGCAACAACAACAGTTGCTTCATCAATAACTACAATGGCTATAACATCAACCACTGGTGCTGAAGCAACATCTGTGATGTCTCCAGCATCAACCATAGTTACACTAGGAACAACAACTATAATAGCAGGAGCAACCACAGTGACACTAACAACATCTGCAGCAGCAACAAACACAGTTTCCCCAGGTGTAACAACCACAGCTAGTGCAGGAACAAATGCCATAGTCCCAGGTGCAACAACTACAGCTGATGCTGCAACGACTGTAGTATCTCCAGCATTTACCACAGTAGCCATAGGAGCAACAACCACAGGGGCACCAGGAGCAGCAACCACAATTGGCCCAGGGGCAACAACTATGGGGGCCACAGGAATAAACACAGTGACATCAGGACCAACCACAGTGACACCAGGACTAACAACATCTGCTGTTGGAGCAACAATCACAGTTGTCCCAGTTGCAACAGCCACAGCAAGTGTAGGAACAAATGCCATGGCCCCAGGTGCAACAACCACAGCTGATGCAGCAATAACTACGATGCCAACAGCATCAAACACAGCTTCCGCAGCCACAACTGTGGTTGCTCCAGCACTGACCACAGTATCCATAGGAGCAACGACCACAGAGGCTCCAGGAGTAACAAACACAATTGCCCCAGGGGCAACAACCATGGGAGCCCCAGGCATAGTGACATCAAGATCAACAACAGTGATACCAGGACTAACAACATCTGCTGTAGCAGTTGTAACAGCCCTAGCTGGTGGAGGAACAAATGGCATGGCCCCAGGCGCAATAACTACAGCCGATGCAGCAGTCACTACAATGCTGATAGCATCAAACGCAGCTGCTGCAGAAACAACTGCAATGTCTCCAACATCAACCACAGTAGCAATAGGAGCAACAACCACAGGGGCTCCGGTAGCAACAACCATAATTGGCCCAGGGGCAACAACAATGGGAGTCCCAGTAATAAGCACAGTGACATCAGGACTAACAACATCTGCTGATGGAGCAACAATTACATTTGTCCCAGGTGCAACAGCCCCAGCTGGGGAAGGAACAAATGCCATGGCCCCAGGTGCAACAACCACAGCTGGTGCAGTAACAAGTACAATAGCCCCAGGAGCAACAACCACAGAGGCATCAACAACAGTCACACCAGGAGCAGCAGAGGCAATGTTTCTAGATTTTTGTGCGTGCTCTGCCGTCATCAACAAAACAAGATTCCTTTTGGTTTGTGTTCTAGCAGCTGTTACAGCAGTTATTTGCAATTAAGAACTGAATTGGAAGAAGGGACTAATTACCACAAACGTTTGTATGTACAATATATTTTATTTAAAATGATGGAAGGATCATTAGGCTTAATTTATTTATTTATTTATCTTATCTAATATTTTACCTTCTGTTTTTCATAGACTGTCAATTTAAATTTGCTCCACCTGTAAGTTACGTAATGTTTATTCCTAAACTGTACCGATGCATAAGATATTTTCTGTCATTAACTAACAAACACCACTGAATAACTATTTTCCTCAAATTAAAGAGAGGCACAGAACACGTAATTGGTTTTTGGTGGCCAAAACATGAACAGCTGTTATTAGATGATGATTCAACTATTGTGAGTCTAAGAAACACTAATGCAGTGGTTCTCAACTGGTCTGGCTTCGGGACCCACCATCACCCCTAAAGGACAAGTCGTGACCCAAATTGAGGAAAATTTTCAACTTCTCAAATTTATTTAATGAAAAGATGGTGCAGTTTGGTGGGTGTCTATTAACATTACAAGGCTTTATCGCCACCTACTGTGGCGATTTTGAATAGACGTCACTCCGTGGCATAAAAAATCCACTTCAAAATAAAAGCACAGGATTTTGTTCTTAACATTTTTTTCCCAGGCAAAGGCCCGCGACCCACTGAGAACAGGTCCGCGACCCACTTTTGGGTCGCGACCCACCAGTTGAGAATCACTGCACTAATGCATATAATATGCATGTTAATATTCAACTATTTAAAGTGTTAAACCATCAAATACAAAGAACCCCAGTGTTGTTTTGTTTTTTATTTATGATGCAGCATACAGACTGTTTTGTGGTGACAGGTGCCAAAAATCAACTGCAGTGCATCAGTAAACACAATGTTATCTGCAAGGAAATTAGAAAACATTTAAACTGTTGCAACACACAGCTGTGAGACGCATGTCCGACAGAACTGAAAACTTAAATGTTGAGTCAGAGAACTATGAAGACAGTCAGCTAGACAATAATAAAATAAATAAAAGATCAAATGATCACAAAGAATGCAAAAATCCAAAATATTAAAATATACCAAAAACACAGGCTGCATGCTCTGCAGGATTAAAAAGTGCACAATTCTTTTATTATTTACACTGTAGATTACACTGAAGACATCAAAACTATAAAATAATATATATAAAATACAAAAAAACAAAACAAAGTGAAAAAATATAGGCAGTGAGTGAACATTCAGTCCTCAAAGTTGATACCAGAAGCAGGAAAAATGGTTCATGTACCGAAAAAAGCCATAAATCATAAATCCTCTGAATGCCTGATGTCTCTTTGTGCGTGTTCAGTTTTAATAAAATGATTTTACTACAATGAAATGGCTACAATGGCTACAAACATCACACATGAATACAACTGTGCTCAATAATCCAAAAGGATCTCAGCTTTCAGGTCAGACCAAATTTAGAGAATCATGCCATCAAAGAACTGTTAAAGCTCTTCGATGTGCGCCACTGGGAGGGTTTAGTCCAGCCACCAACCATAGGGAAAAGTGGATTTGGACTACTGATACAGACGCATTAATGGCCTTGATTACACCTAAATCTCACAGCCTTTAGTCAGAGGAATGATGAAGTGCGATGTTCCAATCTCTGCAGCTGAGTTCTGTCCAGTGCTGGAGATCTGTGACACCATTAGTGTGAAAACTCTGTCGAACAGAAAATGCTTTAACATTCAGAAGGCTTACATCATCCCTGAGGTAAACAAGTTTCGGATAACACACAATGAAGCAGTGCTGGCTGCTTCCACCAAATCAGGGTTTGTGGAAGCTGGAGGTTGAAGCTCCACCTCCCCCTGTGCCTGTGCAAAAGATCCTGCAGATACATACAGCAGGAATATGACCTGTGGCATTGTTAGGTGACTGAAGAGCCATGAAGATGATAACAAACCATCTCTGGTACAGTACCTCTAGCACATGTGAAGGAAGCACCGCCCAGACTCCAATCCTTCACCACATCACCAATGTGCACCACTGTGACATGTGGTGAGACAATGACAGCCCTGAAAGAAAACAGCACGCGACCCTGCATACAGCCAAACACCTGCAAAAGACCTTGACAAGGTGCTCCTAGAAAAACTAGACAAGACAATATGCTACAAAAAGGAAGACGCTCCCGAGGTAGAGCTACACTGGACCATAACTGTGATGTGGACAGAGAGACAGCAACAACAAAGAAAGGCCAGAAACAAACACCAGGACCAAAGATGCTCAACACTTGGACACACCAAGAAAGGTGGACCAGGACTACACACTGAGGAGGAGAGCTAAAAGCTGAGACATCAGTCACTTCTGACAAAGCTCACTCAGTGGTTTCATTTCTATAGCTTGTAGCTTGTAGCTTGTGGTAACGAGGTAAAGAATCACACTCACAGAAATGTTCCACAGGAAACATTTGAGAGGGATTCGAATGTTTCACAGTGTGTTTGTAAGAGGATTATTTGTAGATTAATATAGAAATTAATTGTATTTCCATATACAACACTGTTTTATGTGAAACTGTGGTAAAGCTGAATCATAAAGGGTGAGCTGCTGTTCACATTTAGTCACTCTTCGAAGGTTCATCTGGACGTTTTTTCCGGGACTGGATCCGTGCACATTTCGGACACTTCTTTTCCACAAAGCAGTGTTTGTGGAAGCAGGCCTTGCACACTGTGAAAAGAGAGAAGCAACATTAATACAGTTATCATTGTTTTCCTAATATGTTACCAACACCATGAATATAACACAAAGAAAGCAGAAGCATGTCACTGTGCAGATCTCATTTATTTGAAAACAAATCAGCTTTTCTCAGTGCTCACCTGGACAGCGCTTACAGATGCCACTCTGAAAAGGAAAGATGACGTCTCTCTTCCTGCAGAATTCACAGATGAAACCTCTGGCCAGACACAACTGTGTGGAAAAGTCAGTAACATTGTCAGGATTAGAAGTTTGGTTCAGTGGTAACATTCAAAGTGTTCCTCCTCGATCTTAGTGTTTGCATAAAGTCTAACACACCAAGTATATTTAAATAAATAATAAATACAATGTCTTTGGTATGAGATGACAAAGCTCTGTAGTCTGGTCACGAAGGCTGTGAAGACACGGTGCAGGTAGGTAACATACAGACAAACGTGAAGAAAGGATTAAACATCAACAAGTTTGACTTCATGGTCACTTTTTATGATTTTATGGCTACAAAGAGATAAACAGTATTTCTGCTGTGGTTACATACACACATCTGGACAATGGAAACAAGCTAACGAATGGAGACACATTAAATTAACTCTCAGGGTATAAGATCATGAAGCCAATGCAGAAGTGCCACAAACTGCAGTTCCTCTAATGTCCACTTGAGGCTGGCTCCAGAAGTGAGTCAGTCTCCATAAGTCCCCATGTCCAAATGTCCAACTTCACAGCAGAAATAAACATGTTTACAGCCTGGTACAAAAAACAGTTTTGGTCTCTGTAGCTAATTTCCCCGTTCATGACAACTGTACTGAGGGTGAATTTATATACAACTCACCTGTTCACATTATATTAAGGCTTAAAGTTATGCAGGATTAAGAGCGTGGACGCTTTGATTGACAGGTAGCAACCTTTGGGTGACGTCACGCACACACTGATTCTCTGTCTCACATGCTCTCAACATATATTTCAGAATCAGCCATTTGTAGCCGAAGTGTATTGTTCAGTATTTCAACATAAAAATATAACAATGTGTCCAGATCTTGTACTTCCCTGAAAGTTAGTCACAGTCTGTTCTGTCCTTGACAGATAACTGCAGTGACTGATCTGTTTACTCAATAAGTAATGATTAGATCAGACTCTGCTCCCCAAATGACTCATTTGTCATTCGTGACGAGGACTCTAAGGAGCAGCCTGGCTGACACAACTAGAAAACAACAGTAAGTTTATATTGTTACTGGTGTGACTGAGTATTATATGCGTGAACTGAAAATCTGTGCTTTTATTACACGTTCACCGTGAAGTTTTCTGACGTATGTTTCATTTGTCTTTGTTGCAGTAATGAAGTCCTGGCATGCTCTCGCTTTCCTCTGGTTGGCATATTTCTGCCCCGGCGCTCTGTCCTGCCCGGCACTCTGCAAATGCTACCAGAGAAGAGCCGAGGTGATCTGCAATGAGGTTCCCCTGACGGAGTACCCCTCCGAGGGTCTCCCGAAGAACACCACCATGCTGACCATCCAGTTCACAAGCATCAGCTCCATCTCAGAGGAGCAACTAAGCGCCACCCCCTTACTGCAGGGCCTCCACCTGTACAACAACCACCTGCAGAACCTTTCCGCTGACCTTCTCAGAGGCGTTCCTCAGCTGGACACTTTGGATCTCACGGAAAACAAACTGTCTGTCCTGCCTGAGGATGTCTTCAGTCACGCCCCGCTCCGCAACTTAGTGCTGAAAAATAATCAGATTGACAATGCCGATGCCAAGTGGCTTCATGACCAGAGCAACCTCACCTGGTTAGACTTATCTAAGAACCGCTTAACAAAGATCCCAACTGCTCTGTTTCAGAAGCTGCCCCACCTGGAGGTGCTGGATCTTTCCAACAACCACCTGGAGAAGGCCTCGGTGAATTTTCTTGACCTGATGACCAAACTTGAGAGGCTAAACCTGAAACACAACAAGCTGACCACCCTGGGTGAACCCTTACTCCAGCACAACCACAACCTAACCCATCTGTTCCTCACTCGAAATAAAATCAACAAACTCCCCCAAAACCTTTTTCAGAAGCTCGCTCAGCTCAGAATACTGAGTCTGGACGACAACCAGCTGAGCCACATCCCTGCAGGCTTGCTCGACCCTCTGATCTCCCTGGATGACGACGGGCTGGACCTGAGCGACAACCCGTGGCTGTGTGACGGGAAGATCGAGTACCTGTGGAGATGGCTGCAGAAGAACAAGAAAAAGGTCTTCCTGCCAGAGAGCGTCATGTGTGCCGGCCCCGAGTCTCTAAAAGAGCGCACAGTGATGTCGCTGACGGAAAGTGAAATAAACGCTCAATCTTAACATTGCACCTCAAACTGGTTCTTATCTCATATGCTAATGTGCCAGCCTGTAATCACTGCATTACCTTTCAGTCTTTGTCAACGTCATGTTTAATTAAATGCATCAGTAGCGAAAACATTGAAGAATTTCTGCTTTTCTTTGCACACGAGTGATTTACAAATCTCTATCTTACTGCATAAAAATGACAAAGAAAATATTTATTGTGATGCAACGTGAACTTTTTTAAGTACGTGCCCACGCAGCAGACGATGAGCTGGTTCTGTTTGCATGTTGCAACATATTTTTCAGACTCTGACTTGCTGGGAGCAAACATGTCTAATCAAACACAGATATATGTAACAGTGTTCTGCTGTGGCTCTCACATTGTAGTAAGATTATTTATTTTCTTGATCTCCTGAATGAATCTGTGTCTTACATGATTTTTCTTCACTGTTAACCGTCTCATTACGCATTTACAAAATCTGAAAACAAACACTGATAACTATTAAATGTTTGCAGATCACACTTTGATTGACAGCTCCCTCTCTAAAAAAACTCTTTTCACAGCTTTACTTCTCCGACGCTGAACTGAAGCTGTGTCCTCCGTCCTTTTCAAAGCTGTCTAACTCGGTGAACTGAGGATTTATTTTATCGACCAAACCAGAGCAGGTGAGACTAACGGACACGTCATATTTTGATCCGTATCTTGCTCATAGAAGCCACGTCTGTGCAGCTTTAGCTCCGTCCAGATAAAAAAAAAAGATCCTACACAGTGCTTCAGACTGACCTCACAGTTTTCAACGTGATGGATGGCAGAGTTCAGCACTGCTTTGACCTGCACCGTGAGCTGACCCTTCTTTACCCTCGAGAGGTCATCCATGGAGAAGAGGTGAAGCTGCTCCGTCAGGTGAGCGGGAAGCTGATCAAACTCAGCCATCACGCTGTGACAGAAACAAGACAGACTGAACTTGAATATTTACAGTTAATGCTAGAACTGTCAATCAACACGCTGAATGTAGCAGCAGACAACAGTTTGTTGCTGATTCTTGAATTATAATATCTCTCATAATTTGATGCCATATATTTTGTCTTTTCTTAATACTGCCACTAGATGGCGCCAAATTAAGAGAAGTCCTGCACAAAGTGGCTTTATCGAATTGTTATTAAAGTAGAGTTCAAATGTTTAAACAAATATTGAGTACAGTATGAATAATATTAGTGAAATCTGTACTGTGTTATACCTTCCTGATAATCTGCAGGCCTTCAGCAGCTTCTTGATGTACAGCAGCTGATCCTGAAGCTTCTGGAGGAAAGGAAGACAAAGGAAAGAAAAGAAGGAATAAAGACAGACAGAAGACACAGGGCTGTTTTTAAGGGTCAGCGCTCCTTCCTGTGTGCTGTTCAATATTATTGCATTTGAGTTAGGCCAGATCAAAAAAGTGTTAAAAGCAATAAATCAATAAAAATAAAAATAAAAGTACTTCTTTAAAAGTTGACACAGAGTCTGCAGCCCTGATCTCCTCAGGCAGCAGTTTAGGAGCTCTAACCACAAACGCTCTGTCACCTCTGTGGATATATCTGGACTGTGGGACGACCAGAAATGAAGCGTCTGAGGATCTCAGGGAACGAGAGGGGACACAGGTTGGACTAAATAACTCAGTACAAGGCCTCTCAGGGCTTTAAAAGTCATCAGTGAGATCTTAAAATCCACACTGGAGTAGACGAGCCGGACAGAAGACAGAGGAAGAACTCACCCTGAACTTGTCCAGCTCTTTCACTCTGCTGTAGAGTGTCTTGCCGACACAGGTCAGGTCGAACAGCGGCTGATGCCAAACTGAATCCAGCAGCTGTTTGGAAAAGTCGCTCACCGGATACCTGCAACATTCAACATGCACGTCTGTCTCTGTCTGTAATTATACTTGTGATTATTTTAACTTCATGTTTGAATGTTATCTTAATTCATATTTAATGTGATGTTATTACAGTTTACATGTTAAAAAGTGATACAACTTTCTACCATAAAGTTCTACATGATTTGATTTGATTTCTGTTTTAAAATGACCATGTTTATATTAATATCAGTCAGTTTTCATTTGTTTACCTGCCAAAGTCCCAGCAGGACAGAACCCGGCCGGGGATCACAGCCTCAGAGCCACTGTGGCAGCAGTCGCAGAAATACCTGACGGATGTCAAATGAATTACAATTAACTGATAATGTCATTTCCATAATTTCATTCATGTTAGATGAGTGTGCATGTGTTCCACCCTGAATCTACTGTTTTCTCTAAATGTCCCCAGAGGATGAACCCTGCAGACTTCCTCTGAGCTTTAACTCTTTTTTTGTTTTTATTAGTCAAATATCTCAACAACTATTGGACGGAGTGCCAAACTTCTAAACCTCATTCTGTCATGACATTGCATTTTCCTGCAGTTTGTTGGAATTGGCATTTTAAGCAGACGTACCTGCCGAGGTATTCACAATATCGCAGTTTCTTGATGTACTCTGATGGCAAAGAGACAGAGACAAGCTTCTCATTAGCTTCTTGTTGCAGTGTGAAGACACTTAAGATGTAAAATAGAAAGCTCAATAATATAGAGAACACATGAACCTTTATGTGCAGTTTAAGGTTCTTTGGATACCTGACTGCCAACAAAAAGTTCTTTAAATCAGTTCTTTCCTTTTACTTTGCAGGAACTGGTTCTTTGAAGAACCGAGAGGTAAAAGGTTCCTCACAGAACCGACAAAGGCAGTCACCATGAAGAAGGCTTCCTTTATTTTTAAAGGTGTACAGGACGGAGGCAGCCAAGAGCAAGCAAGACTCTATAAACTGTATTAAACTGTGTCTAAAAAGTGTCAATGTAATAAAATACTCAACGTCAGATTGGACTGTTGTGCCTCAATCTGTGCTGAGAATCCACAGTCACAGCGAGACTTCAATACATGTTTAATCACCTGCAAATAATGATGTTCTTTACCTTAGATGAAGCTTTCAGCAGAGTGGGTCATCTCATGGAGTTGTTTCTACCCTAGTTTCTCTTCCACACTTGGAGGGAGAGCTGAGGGGGGAGTTAAGTTGGTTGCAATCTGAAATCCCCCCACTAGGTGCCACTATAACACCACACACTGGACTTATATTTACCTTATTTTTGCATCTTGGTTCATTCATCAGCTCAAACTGACCCTGACATTCACCAGAGACAGCAACTGCGTATCGTTTTCTATAATTTAGAACGCTTTAACTGAACCTTTCCTGGTCAACATCCACCACTTTCAGTTAGTTCACTTCATGATTGATTGATGAACTGATTAATAACATGGAGGATCTCTGGCTCACTTCACGAAGCAACAATCTGAACCTGTTACCAGTCCAGAACTGTTCATGCAAATGTTTGTTTATAAGGATCGCTCTGGTTTATATCGTGCCGCCCTATAAATCACAAATCATCTGACAATTTGAAAACTGTTTGATGCTCAGTGTCACCTCTACAGTCCAATACTCACTGGGCTCCACCTCTGTCCCACAGCCTGCACAGAGGAAGTGTTGCAAAGACACGACGTCACTGCGTCTGCACGAGGAAACAAAGTGTCAACCGTGAATCTGCCTGTCTGTCTGTCTGTCTGTCTGTCTGTCTATCTGCCTGCCTGTCTGTCTGTCTGTCTGTCAGCCTGTCTGCCTGCCTGTCTGTCTGTCTGTCTGTCATATAGACCTGTGGGTTGGCTGAACGGTGAAGATGATCTGGAAGCGTGGTGGTGCCCAGTTCAGGGATCCTCTCATATTGGTTCTCAGTCTGATCTCCTCCGTCAGGCTGCCGCCGCTCGCCGTCACGTGTCCGGTACCTGGCAGCTGGTGAAAGTGGAGATGGCAGAAAGCAAAGGTAGAAAATATTACACACTAGCCTGAAGCTTGTTGGAATGCAACACCTCCATAGCTAGCCCGCTAACACACATCTGGTCAGATTTATCCTCTGGGAGCATGAACACCTGAAACAAACTTCTCTTCACTCTCGACCAAAGACTTATTAAGAGTGGTGGACTGATACTGCTAAAGCTAGATCTCGCTCACAGGAGACGTTCAGATAGCATCGGAAAAGCTGATTGGTTGGTCCAATGATTCAAAACCAGGGAACGTATTAAGAAGGCCGGATGTGGTCAGCCCAGTCCAGTTCAGGTCAAACAGAAACTCACTGGAAACCCTCTGCTGCACTAAATGGAACTGAACCAGAACCCAGTTCTTCTTGTACATCCATGTTTCTAGATTACGTGTTCTCACTTCCTGTAGTGAGCTCCGGAGGCTCAGCCGTCCACGTCGAGGCTCGCGGGAAGGAAGCCAGCTCGTCCTGAACTCCAGCACCAGCTGCTTTGCCAGCCACTCTGCACTGCATTATGGGATACCATACACACAGGTATAGGTTTGTACACACACACAAACAAACACACACACATTTTTCAGACGTTTGGTTTGTGTTGTACTTACGTTTTGAGAGTGTCTCTCTGCGTCAGTGCAGGATCAAGCCCACAGTCTGAAACGAAAACACATCATGTGTCATTGTTGGTATGAATGGACTGAAGAAAAGGTGACACAGGAGGAACATGTAATAATGAATGTAATATATGAGCATGAATATAATGAATAAAAATGTCTACAATAAATAAAACAAGAACAAAATCCATCAGAAATAAAGATCACACAACATATTGTTACTGTATGTGTAACAAGGGCTTAGGTTTCAGATGTCACGAGTTCTTCAACCAAAATCAACCACGAACCATTTTATTCATGTCAATTTATGTAGATCATTCATTCATCTCCTCAGCCCTGCACAGGGTGCAGCACCAATCCAAACATGATGGAGAGAAACTCAGCTGAAAGCCTCTACCGAGGACCACAACGATTATACGGGCATGTAACAAAAGCACCACCTCAACCAGAGCACGTGTCACAGCAGAGACTGGTTACAAACTGTGCTGAGCAAAATAAACTTCACAAACTGATGAAGCCTGTCTTATCTGTGCTGCTTTGTGGTCAAAAGGTTCATTCTGGATCGTCATTGGTGACTTTGGATCGCTACCCCTCGATTCTCCTGACTCTGACTGGTCAATAAAGGTGTCAATCATCAAAATCGAGCAATGGGTTGGCGAGATATTGATCCGTGCAATGCTTCAGTGAGTTTCACATCGTTCAGGGCTTAAACACACACTGTCACAACAATGACACGAAGGAAGGAGGCAAAGTGTTCAATACTAATAATACGAACACTCTGTGAGATTAAAACTAATGTAATAACGAGAACGGTACATGGACATACCTGTGTTAAAACACCTGCACACCTGCTCGGGTTCACTTTTTCAGCACCTCCTTTTGCACAGTTACTCATCAGATGTTACTTTACTAATTCCTACATGGATGAGCTTCTATCCTCTGATCTGGTCTGCACTCTAAGTAATGCGTGAGTTCCAGGTGAATTTACTCTGACGCAGTAACACGTATCTTGGTTCTGACATTCTGTAATAATCTCACATGTTTTATCTTTATTTGGAGACCAAGATTATACAAACAGGCCTTGTAGTTGTGAAGATATGTTGTATTAATTTAAGTCATTTCAGTAAAAACACTTTTACCTTCAAATCCACTGTCAGTGGAGAGGACGGAGAAAGTCTTTGGTTGTTGTTCAGCTTCATCGTGTCCTGCTTCCTCCTCTTCCTCATCCTGTGTGTGTTGGTGTGTGTGTACGTAAGAGGAGTGTGTGTTTTCATCTGAACGTCCGGTCGTGTTTTTCTCGTGTCTTGGCTCACCGACACCGTGGCAGCTTTCATGTGTCTTTACACACATCTCGCAGTGTGTGTGTTGGTGTGTAAAGCTCAGAGTCCACTTCACACCTTCCAGCACCTCCAGCACCATGTCCACCACGATGAAATGAGCATTTTCCTGTACAAACATACAGGCAGCAGGGAAGGAGCGTGTTATTATGATGATATCATCTTATCGTCAGCACACTGACATGGATTCATTTTTGTATTTCCAAAGAGATCAGGGCATGAAACTGATCTTTACATCTATAATGTACTAAAGTAAATATCTGTGTGAACTCTGTACTTGATAGAGGTAACAAACCTTTTCCAGCTCACAACTGGTCTTGAAGGTGTCTGCTGTGAATTCTGGGATACCACTGGACGTCCTCTCTGGTGTTGAGGTAGAGAGGCATGACAGAACACATACAAAAAGAGTACAGCCTCATTTAACATATGATGCTTCTGCTGACATATTTAACATAAGAATAAAAAACAGATATTTATTTATAGATAAATGCCGACCAGGCTCAGAGACGGTGTGGCTCAGTCCACCACACTTTGGTCCAGAGCCATTTCAATGTGTGAACAAAGATTTGGCCAGTAGGTGGTGCTAGAGTGCTAGTGTGTTAATTTGGGTCATTTACATAGGTAGGGCAGGTACAATCAGGTACAGGTGTGTTGCCAGAGGGAAAGCAAACTAGTTTTTGGCTGCTTTCGTCTGTTTTGTTTTGTTTTGTTCTGTGGGTATTGGAAAGCTGTTTAGTCGTATCAGTCGAGGTGTTTTCAGGCGCTTTGTGAGGCGGTGCGGAGTCAGTGTTGTGCCAGAACTGGAGCTGGCCAAGTTGGGCAATGCAAACCAGGCATGAGACCGAGCAAGAAGCCGCCGGACAAGAGTAAATGTGAGACTGACTTTTGGTGGTTAGTGAGAGCTTGGTGAAATAAAAGGCTGAAAGACAGACGCCGAGCTGGGCTGACTGCTGCTGGACTAGGCAGTGATATCAGCTGCTGCTGGGGACCTGGATGATGAAAAAAAAAAACACAAAATACTGATTCTACCTGATGTGTAAGGAGCATTACAGCTAGTTAGGCCCTTCCCTCTGTGCTCCTCAGCTGATCCACCGATGGGGTGGTGGAGCCCAGCACTCAGGAGGGAGAACAGATTTGATAAGACAGAGATGGAGCGAGGCTTCTTGTCTTCCTGGAGCTGGGACGAGTGGTGACAGGAGCTCGGTTCGGATCCCAGATCCTCCACACTGGTGACTGATGGGTGCCAACATTGATCCAGCGGAGATCCAGAGGAGTCCAAGCTGGAAGAAGTCATGTTTCACTTTAGTCAAATAAAAACAACAACATACCGACAAGGTGATCCCTTCACTGTTTCTATCTACAGACACAGTGGATCCTCTTCCACGGAGTCCATCATGTTTCTGTAGTAGTCCTTTAAGCTTTCATGTATACCGTTACCTTGATGGAGCAGATGTGTCCGTGCCATCTCCGTGCCAGGAGACAGGCCGGTGACGTCTGGAGATGACTGGACTGCTCCTGGGAAGAAGGAAGCTTTCACCCTCTGGATGCAGAAGAGACGAGTCCTTCGTGTTCCAGTTGTCAGCTTCTGGACCACTTAAGATCCCCTTTGTTCCACCTCCCCCCTCATCAGCATGACCGTCAGGGGTTCTGTCAGCGTTGTGCAAAGCCGAGCTGGACTGTGACTTCAGCTGGAAGTGATGGGACTGTGTGATAGCTGTCCTCCTTGTTAAAGTTGGCTTTGTGCGTTGATGGGAAAATGTTGCATTTGTTTCTCCTCCAGCAGTTTCTGCTGGTGACAGAAGGAGATGGGGGACTGATCCGAAACCAGCCGACTGATTGTCTTGGTGGGAGAATTCCTCTGCATGGAGAAACATATTTAATGCTGAGGGATGAGAGGAACGGTCAGGATTTCATTGTTTTGAACTGCTGGAGGTCTTAAAACAGGAATTATCTTTCTGTTTCCACATGCACATTCTTTGACAGTGTGGTGGAGCTTACCTGTTGCTGTCAGAGCTGTAGTTACAGGTGTCAGTGACTCTGCAGGGTCCTCACACCAGCTGATATATCTGGATCTCTGCAGAGACGAGGACACGCCCCCACAGCTTCCCATCTATACAGAAGAGGAGAGAGAAAGTTTCCCAATGACAGAAGTTTTGCTGCAAACTTCCTGGCCCGCTGTAGCAGTGAGTAAGGATTTATCTGACTCAAAGGATACGAAATTACTCAAATGCTTCCATCTTCAGGAGGTTGATCAAGACCAGGACTTTCAAAACTTGCTCTCAGAACTTTTTTCTATTCGGTGACGTGAGCAGGAAGTTTTATTCGCCCTGCTGCACTTCCTGTCGGCTGATTGGAATCGTCCTCATCTTCTACACCTGACAGGCACACAGTGCTGTGGAGAACATCTGTGCTTCAAACTAAAGTTTGCAGTATTTGCATCTTGATGGCTCTGCCTTGTGCGACTAATATTTCATGAGGCTGTATGAAAAAGTGAATCGGCCGTTCGTGTAAAGATCATATCATGAACATGTACATGTGACCTCCTCCTTAGAATCGAGGGGGCCCCGATTGTCAACTTCTGCTTTTGGTTTTTAACCTCAGCCTTAAAAAGTTCATCTGCACAGGAGTTCAAGCCACGCTTTAAAATCATAAATCTTTAAGATTTCCTCTCAAACTGAACATTAAAGTGAAAGTGTGAGAACTCTGCAGCTCTGAATTTAAAATGTTTCTTTGCAGAATCTAAAAGTTGTCATCTTTGATCGATCCTCTTGGTGTTGTCTTTGGTCCAGCTTTAGCTGGTTCTGTCTCTGACAGTGTGCAGTACTCTCTGCAGTATCTCGTCTTCATAAATGTCAGCTGGTTTCACATCATAAAGTCACAATCAGAAACACACCGCTGGATCTCATTGCTCTTGTTTTACTGGGTCACTTTGTGTTGAACAGTAAAGATGCAGCTCTTCAACTTCACTGACTGACAAAGTAACAACACACAAAAAAAAATCAATGGAGAGAGAGAGAGAGTGCTGTGAAATATGGTGTGAACTGTGATAACCTCTGACTGTTCATCTTGGCCATAATCAGGTCAGACTTTGAATTTCCTGCACGCTAACACCATAAACTGTAGACAGTGAACGTGGCTAAAATGATACCTGCTGTAAATGTTCACTGCATTAAGATTTACACCTTCTAACATAATAAACCATAGATCAGCAGATAGAAGTTTGTAAAACAGAATGAGGCCTGGGAACTGTCGTGTCTTAGAGGTTAAATATGATTGTAAGTCATTACTTGTTTCTCACATGAGCTATTAAATAATAAAACAATGTGGTCAGTATGTCTGCCCACTCTGATAATGTAAGATATGGTGTATTCTGAAACATGGACCAACAATAAAATTAAAATATACAATATAACCATCTGCAGCCATTTCTTTATGATGCTGATTCATGCTGCGTTTTTCCTAAAGTTGGATCCGGCTCAACTTCTCCACCGCATTTATTTCAGCGGACAACCCCACGACCTGCACCTCTGCAACCAACACCAACCACCCCCACTCAAATCAATGGAAAAACCTGCTTTTATGACGCAAGCGCCGACATTTTGTACATTTTATTTTGTAATGAATGAAAAACCTTTTCATGGCATGTTCTGTCTTTTTCCTCAGAGTTGATCCTGGAATAACTTAGCCTTAGCCTCAAAACTCGTGTTTGAGGAGGTATCGCCTGGAAATCCCCAACATGAGGCAAAGAGGTGCCAGTCTGTGAAACAGAGCTGAAGTAAACATGTAAACTTATGTCACTCGTTCTAAAAACCCTGGACATATAAATCAACCCTGGGTCAACTCTTAGCCCAGGCTAAAAGCCTTTCAAAGACTTAGTGCTGAGGACGGAGTTTGTTTTTAGTTTGTCTTCACCACAAAAGTTCTGTTAGGAAAGTGTAAAACTGAGTCACATTTCGAGAGGCGGAATCACTCGAAACACGTAACCTGCCTGTGTGTAGAAACAGACTCTGATTGTGGGTGATAACGTCTTTGAGTGCCAAGACGTTTCCTATTTCAGTAAACGGAGAAACGCCGACCTCATCACAAACAGAGTCCAATAAATCGAGCTACTCACCATTTTACAAAGTCCTAAACCTGAGGCAGCGAGGAAACCTGTCAGAGGCCGAGGAGACTGACGAGTCTTCATCCACCAAAAAAACTGTAGCAGAGAAAGGAAGAGGAGAGGCGGGTGGTTATCAGCACTTCCTGTATTTAACAGCGGTTTTGTACTTTCTGTGGCTGAGCTGTCAGCAGTGTTTTCCTGCAAGAAGAACATTTTGTTTATCCGCACGACTACTGCAAGTCTCTCTTAAAAAATGTCACAAATGTTGCACACAGCAAACGTTTGTGAGAAGTAGTTCACCAATTCTGTTAAATGAGGACCAGTGTGTAGGATTTAGTGGCATCTGGCTGTGTAGTTGCTGATGGCAACCCCCTCACCTCACCCTCTCCTTCCTTGCAAAGAGATGAGGGGGCGACATGCAGCCAAGGGCCCCAGATCTTCTGTAGATAGCGTGTTCTCATTTTCAGGTGGTTATACGTTATTATACAACAGTTAGTTCGAGTAATTTGATTGGACAGGAGTGGCTCCATGAGTGCTGATATAGAGAATAATGGCACTGGGACTTTTACCTACATGCATCACTCCGCTTCACCTGTTTGTTTGCACCTCAAATATATTTTTACACCAATAACACTTGACTTAAAGGTCCAGTGTGTAGGATTTAGCGGCACATCTAGATCCAGTGTTTGGTTTGTCTGCTCTGGGCTACTGTACAAAAATGAATCTCAAAAATATTAATGTCGACTGCGCTGTGGTACATGTGGACTGTGTTGCTTGGCAACTGTTGACATAGTCCAGATGTTGAATTGTTTGTGTTGGCGTAACCAAATAGATGATTCAATGACCAAACAAATTATAATCTGTTGTTGCTTATTACTGATAACTAATAAATGCTTATAGAACTGTTGTATAAAAGAAATATCACAGTGGAATTTGTGCTGTTATACTGAATATCAGCAAGTTAGATAGCACAGCTGTGCTCTCATGTGATCTGGCTTAAATGAAAACATAGTTATGCATATTATATTCCATTTCTACCAAATTGAAACCTATAAATCTTAAACAGTGGACCTTTAAATGAGTAAATAAGGGCACTGTATATATGTACTCATTAAATAAAGGATGTGAGAACATTTGCAAAGTCTCAAAATAAGGATAGAAAAAAAAGGGATTTCCCGATACATCATCGAGAAAGCCATGTCAGGACTTACTGTATGTGTTTAAAGGTTATAATGGTCCATCTTCCTCAATCTGACAATAGCATGAGGTTTTGTTCAGCAGAAATAATCGCCGCAAAGTGTCTCAGTTCAGCCTCAGAGCCGTCACGTCAGCCGGCAGCTGGTCGAGAAGAAAGAGGAAGTCTGAATCAGAGTGTGGGTATCAGGGAGTTTGATTTGCCTTCAGGTTTTTACAGGGAAAGCAGTTCAGGTTCAGTCTCTCTGAGAGGTAACATGTCACGCACAGGCACAAAAAAACTGTACATGTACACGCTTCATTACGTACTAACATGAAGAAACCTACAGCAGTTCTACCACCGGTGTCTTGAATGTTTGTTGTTGTGGAAGATCTCAAGAGTGCCCAGAAAACCTTTGACTGACAGAATGTTGTTGCTGTCTGCACTGCTGTCACTAGAGGGCAGAGTCCTCCCCACTACAACATTTGGAACAAAACCAAAATCATCACACACACAAAAGTGTGAGGCTACACTTTTCACTGACCTGGGCGTGCAGTTCACTGCCTGTGCATGCTCTGACCTGGTGGTGCTGGACTGGCTCCTTGTGTCTGATCCTGGTCTGATCACAGGTTGGGAGCTGCCAGGCCTGATTTGTGCTTCTCTCTTTATTTCTCCTCACTGTTATCTGCCCCTCTACAAAATAAGACAGCCTGGTTACTCCTTAAGATTGTTCAGACCTAATCTTCAACTCTTTGTCCACACTCTCGTGCTTTTGCTTCAAATCAACTACCAGCCTAGCTCCTATAAAGTCGACCTGGATCATGTCAGCACCAAAGTAACTTGGATATAATTAAGACCTTCACAATAGCAAACAAGCTGCATGCACACTGAGATCATCTCTGGACTTTCATGGACTTGAGTGGCACCTGGGGTGTCCAATCAGGTTCCAGAGGTGGCCAGCACTACCCCAGGAGTTACTGCTCTGTAGTCTGGTGGTTTGGCAGAGGATACTTCTGTATCACTTAGTAGTCATAGTTTGTATTTTATTGCCTTGTATTCTACGACAGATTCCCATTCACTGAATTATTCGTGCAAATATACGTCAGACTGATAAACATAAACAGATGTGACGCACCATCCTCTGTGAGTGTGTGCTTGTTCTTAAATTTGAGTTTTAGACATGCAGAACGAGGAGGAATGTTCATACAGCTTCAGTTTAGAAGAAACATTAACATTAGAGGTAGTTAGTGATGCATGACGTCAGTAAAGATCCTTCACAACATGCAGTGATGAGTACAAACGTGTCGGCTGGTACACATAATGTAATCAGTGATCAGCACTGTATATCTGCTGACACAAGCCTGTAATCTGGTGCCTCAGCACTCCAGCAGCTCCACAATGGAGCTCGCCCACTATTCTCTCTCTCTCTCTCTCTCACACACACACACACACACACACACACACACACACACACACACACTACATGGACATCAGAGTATAGTAAATAAGGACCAACAGCTTCTCTCTCTGCTTCTACCTCGAAGTTTGGACTGCAGTAATGACTGAAAACGTGACTTTTCATCGGCTCTGGCCGTGACCTGAAGCCACAACCTGCAGTTCCTCTAACGTCCACCTGAGGCTGGCTCCAGAAGTGAGTCAGTCTCCATAAGTCCCCATGTCCAAATGTCCAACTTCACAGCAGAAATAAACATGTTTACAGCCTGGTACAAAAAACAGTTTTGGTCTCTGTAGCTAATTTCCCCGTTCATGACAACTGTACTGAGGGTGAATTTATATACAACTCACCTGTTCACATTATATTAAGGCTTCAAGTTATGCAGGATTAAGAGCGTGGTTACAGCTGTTCCTCTGCAGCAAACAGGTGAAGCTGTCAGACCTTGGCCTCTAACAGAACCCGGATGTGAGACACAGGTGGTAGAAGAGTCACTCAGGTACAGATCAACACCTGAGGTGAGAGCGTCTGTCCGGCAGATGGCGCCATTTACCGCTATTTTAATAACCATGCTTTCTCATGGATGCACGGTGCACTGCGCAGCCGCAGTGAGTGTCAGATGCTCTGATATCAGAAACTTCATAATAAAATGTCTGATTATTGAAATGGGAAGAATGTAAATGAAACAAGACAGTTTAAAGGTCTCTAAATAAGATTACTAAATAATTCATAATAAAAAATAAATCATAATTAAATCATTAAATCATTGTGCCACTGCACCTTATCTACCTATTTAATTTGTGTTTTTTAAGTGTCCTTGTCCCATTCTGTGTTTCATCTATCTATCTATCTATCTATCTATCTATCTATCTATCTATCTATCTATCTATCTATCTATCTATCTATCTGTCTGTCTGTCTGTCTGTCTGTCTATCTGTCTGTCTATCTATCTAATAAAATGTTCTTTTAAAAACATTCACATTACATAATTCTGTGAGTGCAGTAACTCATAATTTAAGAGAAGGAAGGTTAAAAAAAATCAAATGAAATATAAAGTACATTATCATGTATAACAGACAGACAAATTACCGTAATAAATAAGTAATAATAAACATAATGTAACAGATTAAAGTGTACAAATAGATAAATAAATGAATAGTTTAAGTAACAGATATAAATCTTGAGTTTAATATAGCCATACACATACTTATATTTATACTGATAATTCTGTTTACATTACACTGTCCCATATTGCCACACGGATGTCTTTGTATATATTTTTAGATTTGTATATTTTATTTCATATTTTTCATCTTTTACTTGTATTTTTATATTTTAATATATTTTTTCTTGATATATATATATGTATATTATATGTCATGTTTATGCTGTTTGCACGGGATAAGAGGGAACCTCTGTATGTCCTGTGCATGGAGCAGAAATTCACAATAAAGCTGACTTGGACTTACAAATGTTGGTGTTTTATTTTGAAAAGGCCCGGATGTGGCGCCGCCGTTCGCCCGTTGACGCTCCACGCACCGCGCAGCAGACACGGCACGGCACGGCACCGCGCAGCAGACACGGCAGACACGGCACGGCACGGCACGGCACGGCTGAAGTCTCCGCTGGACGTCAGCTAACCCCGCGGTCTCTCTCGCGGACACTAACCGACACACGGACGCCCGGAGCGGGGGGAACACGATGGCGACGTTGGGACCGGAGTCGGCTCGCCCTCCTCTCTCCCAGCTCGGTTCTTCTCCGTCGATCCAGACCGCCAACCTGCCTCCGAACCGGGGCTTGGAGCGGGCTCTGGAGGAGGCGGCGGCCAGCGGCGTCCTGAACCTCAGCTCCCGAAAACTGAAGGAGTTCCCCCGGACAGCCGCCAACCACGACCTGACCGACACGGTGGACGCAGGTAGGCGGGACTCGGTGGCATCTTCTCGGGGTTTTCTGGGGCGTTAGCGCCGCACGCGGACCTCTTCACGGGGCTGGCATTTCCGTTACTCCTTCATAATGATAGAGTGTTTAACCGGGGGGGGGCTGAACCCTCCCCCAGCTTTAGGTGCACCTGGACCGGCTGCATGTCACCGTCCACCCCGCGGTCACACTGACACCGGCTGAGCCGTGCGGTGCGTCCCTCTGTGCGGGATGTTGGGATGTGATGTGAATCCCGCAGGCTGTGCACGGCTCACTGGGCCTGCAGTGGAATTCCCCACCACTTCCCTTTGGTCCATTCACAGTAGTAAACATGCATGCGAGGCCGGGTGAACCCAGGCGGACTCTCCAGTCATGTGAGTGACACGTACAGATTGGTAGAAGCTGGCCCGGGTCACATCATGGTCACCTGTTCAGGTGTGCAGCACCTTCAGACTCCTGCACGTCTGGACAGGACGAGATGCTGAATGGAGTTTCAAAATGCAGGTATCAGATCTAATGATGCTGGTGACAGGACGTCCTCCGAGGTGAGGGTCTTCAGCAGGGTTTGTGGCTGTTTCCTGGTCAGGTTTACCTGTTTGAATCCACTGTGTTGGGTCACACACTTCCATGAACCTCACCTGGATGAAGTCTGTCCATGAGTATCAAGGTGAGCTGTGTTGCAGCTGGACTGTAAGGTTTCGGTGCCGTCTCATCGCCGTGCTTCGCTCTGTAACTTTGTTTATGTACACTAAAAAAAGAAATGTGGCTTACATAACCGCCGTTTATAGAAACACACGCAGCAGCCTGAAGCCATGAGGACTGTGGAGTCCGACAGATTCTGTTATTTAGAGTTCTGTGTGACACCTGATCAGGAGTTTGGGGCTGATCAATGATCACTGGACGCACTATTGACCAGTACTGATCACAGTACAGTCACTTTTATATTATAGCGTAGTAAAATAAAGAAACGACAACAGATCATGAATCCACAACTGTTATATAACTGTTATATATAGGAGCAGTTAGAGTTTAACAAATATACAGTTAGAGGAGGAGGAGGTTATATTTCGGTTTATAGAAGGTTATAGTATAGTGATGCGGTAAAGCACACCCTCGAATCTAACAAGGCTCTAATACGACAACTTAAATAAAATAAATAATCAAAATGTTTCATATTCTGAGGCAATTTTCTCTCAAAATAAACTTTTTCTGCTCACTGTTTCCATGGAGATACAGTCTGACTAATACCTGTAGACAGCAGTGGACTGTGTAATGGATGTTGGGATGGAATAAATACACACACATAAACACTAAACTGTCTTTCTAGTTCAGTCTTGTAGAGACGAAGGTATCTGCTGTAAGAGATTTTTCCATGGACAGATTTGGCTCCTCCGTCCGTGAACGTCACATTTATTTTGAAGCTAATAGCTGATGGAGGATGTGATCCGAACGTTTCCAGTAACTCCGCGGCGTAATGAAGTCCTAAAGTCAAAATGTGTTGAACAAAGATCACAACATGTGTTTGTCTAATGAAATGTTCAGCCTCAGTCCAGATTAGTCCACCTTCAGTCTTTAAAAACAACATTTTCTCTGAGGTCACTGAACTGTTTGAGCACAAACGAACAAACTGCATTAACGAGGTACACACCTGCGTTAATGAGGTACACACCTGTATTAACGAGGTACACACCTGTGTTAACGAGGTACACACCTGTATTAACGAGGTACACACCTGCGTTAACGAGGTACACACCTGCATTAACGAGGTACACACCTGCGTTAACGAGGTACGTACACCTGCATTAACGAGGTACACACCTGTGTTAAGGAGGTACGCACCTGTATTAACGAGGTACACACCTGCGTTAACGAGGTACACACCTGCGTTAACGAGGTACACACCTCTTCAAGAAAGGTTGAGTCTGGAGCAAGTGGACGGTTTTTAGATCCGTGAAGACGTTTCACCTCTCATCCAAGAACTTCTTCAGTTCTGACTGACTGGTGGGGAGTGTTTATACTAGGAAAGCTCATAGATATGCCCATTGAAGTACACACCTGTATGAACGAGGTACACACCTGTACGAATGAGGTACTCACCTGTATTAACGAGGTACTCACCTGTATGAACGAGCCGGTCTAACAGCTCCACAGGATATCCATTGAAGAAAGCTGAAATTTAAAATTCAGATAAGTTTACTTCCAGCGTCTCATTCATATTTATTTTCATGTTATATTATTGTTATATTATTACATCTATTTTTGAAATTACTAATATTTTTAGTGATAAGTCAGGTGTGCTGTCACATGTCTAAATGTCTAGTGGACCAATCAGATTGCTCAGTCACACTACTTGTTGTGTAATTCTTCGACTTATCTCTCCACCTTATTAAATAGTTCATATTGTTTTTAATTGTTCACAAACCTCAACAAGGAACCAGTTCCGTTTCTCTTAAAGTAATAATCTTTATAAAATACTGTGAGGTTGGTTTGGGTGGAGGAACCTTACAGCTGCTGCTTGTGGTCTGACAGTTAAACCACGAGCTGAGCGCTCCTCAGTGCTCTGTAACTACAGACTTTCTGAGCCGGCTCTCTCTTTAGCGCAGGCCGACGTCACGCTGCAGCCGCCAATCAGACACTCAGACCGGTCAAACCTCCACAGTCAGCCTGAAAAACTCTAAACTCTGGGACTCTACCTGTCGTGTTCTGGCTTTGTTTATTTCATGAAGCAGCTTCCGAATCGGAGTCTGACTGAAGTTTACGCTGCAACATAGAAACACCAAGATTTTGTGTCCGATGGTTTGAGAGGGAGAGAGCGAGCATTGGTCTACAGACACAGACCGTGAATGAGGAGAGCGAGCGCTGGCCTTGGTAAAGCTCGTTACCCAGAAATAAAAAGTTATTTCCTGATTGTTTCACAGAGATTAGAAATAAAACAGCAGCCCCCAACACGACTCCTGTGCGGCCTTAAGAAGTGAGGCCTTGTGGGTGTAGCAAGTTTGTTATGAGTCGCTGCTGGTGTGTGAGGAGGAGGAGAAGTTTACAAAGCACGTAGGTAATCACATCAGCCTAGAAATGGATAGAGTAACAAACATGATCAATTTAGCTCACTCGCCTTCAGCTGTGCTTATTTAAACATCCTTAAAGGCAACTCTGACTTTCCGAACATGACCTACAGACTTGAATATTTTCAGGGGTGTTTATTATTCAAACTGGAGGAATGTGAGAAAGCTGTGAGGAGTGACCATGTCATTAATGGAAGGACGACATCATCGTCTTTATCTGTTGGACCGTCTCCGATCACACGAGAACTGTGATCAACCCCCATGAAATGAAATCAGATGAGAAAGAACAGAGTGAGTCACTGTGACAGATGAACACGTGGTGGATACTCACACACACACACACACACACACACACACACACACACACACACCATATGCATGCACACATACACAAATATGAAAATGCGGTGAAATGACCTGGTTCTGTCTTGCCGAGCAGGATGACCGTGTCAGCTGGAAAACAATATCTAAATTTAAATGTAGTGTGAAGAAAGGAAGGAATGGGGATTAACGTGCACTGTGTCAGAGGTGGTAAGAGAACACACCGAGATGACGTTGAAGCTCTAAACAGTGGACAGCCACGATGGAAACGATGTTTGTGTATCTGTCTGTCGTGTGTTCAGTGAGGAAGGTTTCAGTGTTTTTGTGTTTTCAGTGGAGGCTTGAGTAATTGGTTGGAGACCCCGTAGAATCAATGTTAGGGTAGGCTCCAGACGTCCTTCTCCCCAGCAACACATTCCAGCTCCTGGAAGATCCCGAGGTGTTCCCAGGATAGATGGGCCATGTTGTCCCTCCAGCTGGTTCTTGGTCTCCTTTCAGTTGGACGTGCCCAGAACACCTCCAAAGGAAGGGGGAGTCCTTAATCAGATCCCCAAACCAGAGCTACTTTCAATGTAAAGGAGCAGCGGCTCTACTCCGAGCTCCCTCCGGATGGACAAGCTCCTCGTCCTAATCTCTAAGACTGAGCCCGGACACCCGCAGAGAAAGCTCATTTCAGCTACTTGTATGTATGATTTCATTCTTTCTGTCAATACCCAAAGTTCGTGATCATAGGTGAGGGTTGGAACGTAGATGGACTGGAAGCCTAGATTGTTTTTTTAAAATGGAGCGAGCGAAAGCATCGACTATCTGGAACTTTTTCACACTACCTCAGCCAACAAACTCGACGGCAGCTTGCAATACCTGCGCAGGAAATGTTCCGAAGGGCGGTGGTAAAACTTCAATACGACCAACTTCGAGCCCCTACTGAAATTTCATGCCAGAGAGCGAATTTCTATCGAGGCGGAGCTGTCTTCATGGAGTTTGTTCTTGCTGGCAGAAACACCCAGCGTGTGGAAACAGCCTATCATATCCCCGGACGTCAGCAGTAACAGCCAATCAGCAGCTGTGGAGGTCGGTTGCAGTAGTTGCCGTGTTGGTTTGTTTACATGGAGTAGCCTGCAGTAAGAAGCTGGGAGGAGAGCAGAGGCGGAAACTGGCACGGTAGTCCACGGTAGTATAGTAATCCACGGTAGTACCGTTGTGTAGAATTTCTGGTATAGTAGGAACCGTTATGATCTGGCACTGCGGGGTACCGTGGATACCGTGCAACTCAGATTGTTGTACTGGTGCACAGTTATTACATAAATAAGTACAGTTTATTTATTTTCAAAAAATAGGAAAGGAGTCAAGTCAAGTCTGATGTTGCCTTACACAAAAGAATGATCCCGGTCTTTTCCACACAATGAGACATACCGTTTGTTACCGTAACTCCACGACGTTTTTCTGTATCGGTATCGGAGGTGAAAAAGACGGATGGGTGCATCCCTCGTCCTTTTTAAAGGTGGAGGGCATCACCCGAGTCCAAACCAAAACAACCAGTCAGTCTACTTTCTCTGAGCTCATACCACCATTGATACCACCATCATCACACACAAGCTCTGTGTGTGTGTGTGTGTGTGGTGTCCTGTAACTGCTGACTGTTCAGAACGGTTTGGTTTGACCTACTGTAAGGTGGACACAAAGTTTTAGTGACGACATTTTATTTATTACAGAGTCATATAATCTCTCTAATCATGGTAATAGTTATGCTAATGAAGTCAGTTGTCAGGGGATGCACTGAGTGCTCGGGGTTGTGGGGGATTTCGAAAGATGGTGGATGGTCCAGAAACAGGAAGGATGATTTTGTGTGTTCAGTTTATTCCCTCACATGAAACAGAGAGTTTCTTAGATCAGTGGTCCCCAACCCCCGGGCCGCGGACCGGTACCGGTCCGTGGATCAATCAGTACCGGGCCGCACAAGAAGTAATTAGTTATTTCTGTTTTATTTAATACGGTCATTTCGAAATAAAAAAACGTTTCAAAATAAAAGACCGCTCGACTTAGACTTGGACTATAATAAAGAGGGACTTACTACTTCATCCACAGTTGGTAGGAGAAGAAGAAAATATTACTTAATACTTAATATTTTCTTCTTCTCCTACCAACTGTAGATAGAGTAGTAAGTCCCCCTCTATTATAGTCCCAGTCTAAGTCGAGCGGTCTTTTATTTTGAAACGTTTTTTTATTTCGAAATGACCCCCCCCCTCCCGGTCCGCATTAAAATTGTCAAGCGTTGACCGGTCCGCAGTTAGGAAAAGGTTGGGGACCACTGTCTTAGATGATTCATTAATTATCAAGTTTCTTTTTGTGGCTCCAGTGTGTGTTTGTGTGTTTGTGTGTTTGTGTGTTTCATAGCTGAGCTCAGCTGTTTTTTCTTTCTGTTCTTCTTCTGCTGCTGCTGCTGATGGAGGTGGAAGAACAACCCATGACCACCTCCATCTTACTGTAATCTGTTCTACAATTCAGAAAAAGACATCTGCTGTGGGCACGTGTGTGTGCGTGTAGTGGACGGTTCGCATTTCTGCATTTGTGCAGCGTTTGGCAGTTTGTCAGTAGTTCTGCTTTACACTGTGTCTTTGTCATGTTGCCATATTGACACAAACACCACCCCCTGTGTGTGTGTGTCTGTGTGCATGTGTTTGATCCACACAAAAAGAGATTACATAAGATTACATGTTTGTTTTTTTACATTAAAACCATCTGCTGCAGGGTTTTCGTGATTCTGACCGACCTGCTAGGAGGGTACAGTTAATCACAAGTATGGTAGCCTCCGTCATATTTGCTGATCTCAGGGAGTGTGTCTACCTGATAGTAGTGAATTATTGGCCCACACAGTCTGTAAATATCTAATCTTTAAAACTGTTCCTGACTTCTCTTTGGAGACAGTCTCAGAGATGGCTGCGCTGTAAAAAGCACAGTGTAAATAAACCCCATTTATTTCTTCATGAAGCCTTGGTGGTGTGTGTGGTGTGTGTGGGACATGCAGACCTTTTTACTGCACATACACATATTCATGTAGAGCATGTGGGGGATGATGTTTTCAAATGGAGGCTGTTGGACTCGCAGAGCGATTTGCAACTTGTTGATCAAAACTATTTGATTAGAATGAGAAATGAATATAATAAAGTCATAAAGTAGCCGGCTGTTGTGTCGACAGCTCACACCAGTCACACAAATCCAGATAAAAATAGATTTCAGATGTTTTCCTGTCTGATAATCACACATCGAACGTATGATGACGGTTCTTATCACAGAAATACTTTCTGTGAATTGCGGCACCGTGTTTTGTCGGCACAAGTCAAACGCACTGAGCTACAACACAACAAACTCCTCTGTCAGTCCACCATCGTCTTCCGGGAACAACTCACCACTCAGATGATTTCAGAATAAAGCCAAAAACCTCCCACAGCTTTAGGCTGTCAGTGGCAAAGACAAGCATCTTTAGTGGATTCCTTTGCAGCCTGTTAGTGGTTATCTACTGAAACCGTTCCAAACTTTTTGCGCCTCTTATTCATCATTTAGACCTAAACATGTGCCCGAATTACCCTTCACTTACAGAGGTTGCAAAAAAACATTTTTACTGAATGAATTCTGAAAATTTTATGCAACAAACACTCTTTATAGTTTGATATTCAAAGACACTAACACTGACCATGACCTTTAACCTCGTAAATATACTTTAACATGAACTCTTAATCTTCACGGTAAACCTGGCTTTCCATAGAGACCTCTAAGAGGGGGAGGGTCGACCCGTCATGCATAATGAATGGAGCAGTTAATGGTTTCTCTCCGAGTAGAGATCAGTGGACTGAGAGCAAGAGATACTCTGTGTTGTTTTGTCGACTCCAAGGCTCCGTCGCTGTTGTTACAATAATCTATAGATGTTTTATTGATTGATTTGTTGATGTCCTATTTCGAAATGTGTCCAGTTTATCCTGAGGGCAACAAGAATTGAATGATGTCGTTACAAACTACACATGGTGGTGCTACAGGTCAGAGGATTGCCTTAATCATGTGGATTCATCCTCTGGGAACCATGAATGTCACTAACAAACGTCATGACAATCCATCCAACGGCTGCTGAGGACTTAGTGGACCGACAGACCGACAGACCGTCAGACCGACAGACCGACAGACCGACAGACTGACAGACTGACAGACTGACAAACATTGTCTTTATTCTGTTGTGGCCAACCAACAAGTTGATTACCTACGTGCTTTGTAAACTTCTCCTCCTCACCAACAAGTTCATCAATCATAGAACGCTGCTGGGACTGTATAAATGTCCTCTGGTCTCTCCTCTGGTCTCTCCTCTGGTCTGTCCTCTGGTCTGTCCTCTGGTCTCTCCTCTGGTTCCTCTGGTCTCTCTCCTCTGGTCTGTCCTCTGGTCTCTCTGGTCTCTCCTCTGGTCTGTCCTCTGGTTTGTCCTCTGGTCTCTGCTCTGGTCTCTCTGGTCTGTCCTCTGGTCTGTCCTCTGGTCTCTCTGGTCTGTCCTCTGGTCTCTCCTCTGGTCTGTCCTCTGGTCTCTCCTCTGGTCTGTCCTCTGGTTAGTCCTCTGGTCTCTGCTCTGGTCTCTCTGGTCTCTCCTCTGGTCTCTCTCCTCTGGTCTCTCCTCTGGTCTCTCCTCTGGTCTGTCCTCTGGTCTCTCTGGTCTCTCTCCTCTGGTCTGTCCTCTGGTCTGTCCTCTGGTCTCTCTGGTCTCTCCTCTGGTCTCTCCTCTGGTCTGTCCTCTGGTCTGTCCTCTGGTCTCTCCAGTCTGTCCTCTGGTCTCTGCTCTGGTCTCTCTGGTCTCTCTCCTCTGGTCTGTCCTCTGGTCTGTCCTCTGGTCTCTCTCCTCTGGTCTGTCCTCTGGTCTGTCCTCTGGTCTCTCCAGTCTGTCCTCTGGTCTCTGCTCTGGTCTCTCTGGTCTCTCTC